>NC_065508.1:2595408-2611767 GCF_006386435.1 Epinephelus moara | reverse complement strand
TGTTTGGAAAAACATCATTTGAACTCTGTTTTTAGCCTCATTGTAGCCTGTAGCTCTGACTGCCTCTCTGTACACTGCGCTCACGTGTGTGCGCTTGCCCGCGAGACCAGCGAAAGCACGTGAACACACATGAACACGGTACCCATGTCTCACGGTCTCGCACAAGCGCACACACGTGAGTGTGGTGCACAGAGAGGCAGCTAAGGCCCAAACGTACTCGGGTAGAACGTACGTGGAGTGGACGTCCGCAAGCCCAGTGCGCGCAAAGCTCAGATTTTACGACCACGCGGACTCTGCTCCGTGCACCAGTGTCACACAAAAGACTGCTCGGCATGTATTTTTCACATTGCGGGGATTTTTCACGGACATTTTTACAGGAAACTACAACGCGGAAGTGCGCTCGACTATGGAAGCCCGAATGACTGGGGACATTCCTCACGGAGTCCGCTCCGCTTATAGTACGCCCGACTCTGTGGGGGCCTTTAGAGCTACAGGCTACAGTGAGGCTAAAAACAGAGTTCAAATGACGTTTTTCCAAACAACTTTTTATGTCGGGGCTTCAGGACACTTGGACCACTACGGAAATATTTTGTGGTTTCAATTATGTGTTTTTGGACGTTTGAATCTGGGGCGCCGTCAGCCTCCATTAGGTGGAGTTGTGTTGCTACCTCCTCTCCCCTTGGATCTCCGCAAGTGTTGTGAGGACTCTAAAACTTCACCTGAGCCTCCCTCGGCATATGGGTGAGTAGATAATGGCTGAATTTTCATTTTTGGGTGCACTATCCCTTTAAAACCAGTGGTGGGTGAAGCGAGTAACTTGGTGGATGCCACTTGACGCCCTCCACCCACCCAAACACCACAGTGGGCTAAGTAACCCCGCCTCAGGGTAACGGTACTCCCTGATGGCAGTGGCCCTCAGCAGAAAAATACGCCTTGCCACACCACAAAAACTGCTCAGGAATGGCCTGAGGAAGATGACAAAAGCTCAAGGTATTGACCTGGCCTCCAAATCTCCCACAATCGGATTGAGTGCCCTAATCCACAGTGGGGCCTCCCTGGATCGGACTTGACACATGACCTCTGGAAGGTGTCCTGTGGTGTCTGGCACTGGGGTGCTGGCTTCAGATCATTTGAGGTCTGTCAGTTGTGAGGTGGGGTACCAGCACTTCCCAAGATGCTCGATCAGACTAGGTTGTGGGAAATTTGGAGGCCAGGTCGATACCTTGAGCTTATGTCATGTTGCACAGGCCATTCCTGAGCAGTTTTTGTTGTGTGGCATGGTGCATTTTTCTGCTGGAGGGGCACTGCCATTGGGGGTACCGTAGTTTGGACTGATTGATTGACCTATATATGTTCTTTCAAACATGTAAAAAAATGCAGCTATCATAGGCCTACTGTGTCAATACACTAACATTTTACATCATCACAGCCCCTCCTCATTCCTATACCTCTGGAAAATATTTCTTGTACATCCTCTTGAACTGAATAATGTTTGTACTTTGGTTGAACTCCACATCCAAACCATTCCACAACTCACCCCACAGATTGGAATATGCATACTCTTCATAGTCACAGGAACACAAGTGTCTTTAAACTTTCCTCTTGAATGATAATCAGCCGCCCAGCCGAAGAGCATATTTTGTTAGGGAATTATCTCTTGCTTTATACATTATTTGTACTGTGTTAAACTCTACTAGATCCACAAACTTCAAGGCATTTGACTTTAAAAAACAGACTGTTAGTGTGTTTGAAAAATCCTTCATTATTAGTTATCCTTATGGCCCTTTTTTCGCAGTATGCGTGATGGATATAGGGTGCTTGTGTAAGTGTGTAAGTGTTAGCCTATACCCTATACACAGTCATTTAGATATGGCAATACAAATGAACAATTAAGCATATACAGAGCTCTGTGGTCTGGAATGTGCCTTGAACCTTTCCAGCACTGCAATGCTCCTTGCCAGTTTATCTTGCATATTTATTTATACTCCTATTTTTTTTTCTCATACAAATGTGCATAATAGTCTTGTCTATTATTTTGTTCAGCTTAATTGTTTTGTTCCTATCTATCTGTTACGTGTGCACATAGTAGGCCGATAAATTTGGTGCTAAAATAACTGAAAGTTTAGTCATACAAGCACTTGCCACAAATATTAGTTTGCTTTGTCAATGTATTTTTTTAATGTGGAATAATTGAGTTATTAATGTCAGGTTACAGCACTTCAAATGGAAACCATCCTTGCTCTTTTGAAGTCTGCTTATTCTCAATGTTCAACAAAAGTTAAGAGATGGTTATAATATAACTCCTCCCAGTTATTCAACCATGCTGCAGGAGTGTCACTGAGGTCCCAGGGGCCAGAAAGTCACAAGATAATCACAAGCCAAGATAAATTTGCAACATCTCTCAAATTAAAAGAAAATGCGGCCATATAGGTAAATGATCATTGATAGAAGGACTCCAGGCCCTGAGACAAATGGTCAGACTCTTACAGTGGCTCACCTGTTGCATACAGAGCTGTTCATTCAATGCGTGCTGGATACTCGCACTATTGATTTATAATTTAACAGTATAAGTACAATTATATTTATAATTCAGTCCATGTATAGCAAAGCTTTTGTCAATATTGGCCCAACAAGACTGTTTTCTGTAATGTAGCCCGTGGATAATCTGGTTCAGGCTCAGATCTGTGCAGCGGCTACACACATGCTTGTAATGTTATTAAAAACAAAAGGATTAAAATACAGCTTCAACCATTTGGTGTGATATCAGAAGCTGTAGTGTTAAAATAAGAGGTGGGTAAACAGTGCTTTATTTGACCTCAGCTGTCATGATGGATGGAAAGACTGACATCAATTTCTGCTCCTGCCTCTTTTCCTGACCTGTCCCCTGAATCTGAATCTCTCCTGTTGCATGCTGACTCCTTGGAATCAGCTGCTTGTTAATAACCGAAACATAACCAGGAGTAGAAACAGGGCAAGCCTTGATGGATCATGATGAAAACTTAGAAGAGGGCGATGGACAGCATGTGCAAATACTACAAACAGTCGTGTTTCCTCCACAACATTTTTCACTTGCACAATAAAAAGGCCCCAAAAGTTCACAGAACGTTCACTACATAGTATCAGCACCTTTATTAAACATTTCCATATATCATAACGTTTGGCACTACAGTTTGTCTTTACTGTTGCCTGCAGTTTAGCAGTTTCCATAAACAAGTTTTTAAGTAATGAAGTGCATACAGCACGGCAGCCTCGCTTAAACCGCATGGAAAAACAGTCATACTTTAATAGCTATACATTTTTAAAAGGAGAGCGATACAATATAAGTGGAAATCCAAATTATTTTTAAGTAATAGGCAACAAATGTCAGGGCAATAACAAGCCTGTTAATGGGTAACGGATGCCTTCAAGCTAAGTTATGGCTACTCATCTGAGTGAAACAGCTTGAATATGACTATGCTAATGTTTTCATAGTCATTGCAGTCTAATATCACCCTCCAGCACAGTCACACTGTAAATTTCAGACTCAATCTATGATAAAAGGCACTCTATTATTTTATGGAAAGCCCATAATCACAGCAAGAGATAATTAATGCTAATGTCATT
Source organism: Epinephelus moara (assembly GCF_006386435.1). NCBI lineage: Eukaryota > Metazoa > Chordata > Actinopteri > Perciformes > Serranidae > Epinephelus > Epinephelus moara. The sequence continues at coordinate 2,608,164 of NC_065508.1, read as the reverse complement.
GGAGTTCTGCTGTCATTTGAAAACACTAATAGGTAAAGAAATAAACTGGAGGCTACTGTAACAAACCATACTGACTCCTTGAGGTTGAGTCCTGTGTTTATTGCAAGTATTCACATACGCAGTGGAAAGGCTAACTAACACTGTATTCACCCTCTCACCTTGGCAATTAAAAAACTGTGCACACTTTTCTCTTATTATTCCCCAATCAGTCATTCAGAGCAAGGCACAGATATTCATGAAACTAAAAAAAAGCAAATTATTAATTGTTACACACTCTGCTGCCTTTTAAAAATATTGGCTGATACTAGCTTTGAAAAGCATCTGTGAGAAATGTTCACGCATTAACAGTTTAGTAAGTGACCGACTATCAACCAGGACAAATGAAGTGTTGCATATTCTGTGCAGATTATTAATATTGCATGGGGAAATGTCTAATCAATTCATGACATGAGACAGAGTGTTTGTGAGACATAAATACAAGTCTGGACTAAAGGATAATAAATAACTAGTTATAAAAATGAAACTTACAAAACTGAAATCACTCGATGAGAGGAATGCCACGCATGACACATGATGTATTATTAAAGAAAACAAAAAAACAAATATTTGGTCACAATTATCTAAAGCACTGACTTGTGCCGACTTTTTAATGCACTCTATGTCTAATTTGTTAACATTAGAAGAAGCTAACATTACAGCCCTTTAGGGCGAGCCATTTAGTGGGTTTAGTACTAGAGCTCAAAATAATTTTTGCAGTAATGTATGTCTTCACAATTGCTTCAGCTGCATTGCTTTCAAGTCAACATCTAAACATTTGCAGTGTAGAGGAATGAAGTGTGTTTCTGTGAAGTGTATAAGGCATACATATTTTACCCGAGTAATATTTTAGTGTACTTCAAAAACTATCAACACTGATTGTAGGTAGGTCGATATGCTAAACAGTACTCGCTATTCAGGTTACACGTCCTCTCAACCCTGGAGGAAGAGTAGAATATGGCTGTTGTAAAGCAGTCTGAGACACTCTTGACCTGTGAGAAGTGCAAATACATCCAACTGTTGGTGGTAGTGTATTAAGTGTGTCACCCAAAGAGGCAGTTTGGCACACAGGTCCTTTGTGGCGCCAGGTACTGATATCTACTGTATAGTACCTTCTCACAGGTAGGATTCAGCTTCTGCCACTGTCACAAGGGTCAGACTTGTGTCAAACAAAGGTCTGCACTGGAGTGATGGAGCGTGTGGGGGAGCCCGCCCGCTCAGAGGAAGAGGAGGCTGAGCGATTGGTCACCTCTCGCTGTAACTCGTCCACTCTCTTCTGCAGCTCAGCACGCTTCGCCAGCAGCTCCTTGTAGCGCTGATGAACAGGTTCCTTGCAACAACAAAAAAAAAAAGAGAAAAAAGTAAAGGTGACATTCAGCCACTAAAATGGAGCATGTACGGAGCGCAAACTATTTCCTTTGAAAGCAGTGAAGTAAACAGGAGGCAGGTTTCTCAACATACCTGAGGCCTCATGCGAGGGTTCCAGCGGATGTAGTAGCCTACCCAAAGCTCCAGGTGGCGTAAGCTGACTACAGGGAACAGCACATGGTTGGAGTAGTTCACATACAAAGGATTGGTAAACTCCTCCAGCTGGCTGTTAATGTAAGACCACAACGACACTGTCCTCTTGGGAATCTCCTGTAAAATAAAAGGTGTCGTTGTCATGACAATGCAGAACAATCCTCCGTACCAGTAACAAACTTTTTACTCTGCACTCTTTCCAATATTTTACTTTTAAATGTCTCATTTTGCAACAAACAAACTGCTCTTACTTCTTTCAACCTCTGCTGTTCGCTGTTGCACAAGAATGTCCCGAACAGGCAGCTGTACAGGTGGTCCAGTATGGTAACCAGGAAGTATTCGTTAAACTCAAAGGCTGCAGGAAACTTGAATAAAAACAGCTTCATTAGTGTCCTCAAAAGTGTTACTCTGAAGAACTTTTCCACCTATTAGTGGCACCGCTTACTGCTTACCTGGCGAGTCAACTGCCAGACACAGTCAATGAACTGAATAAAAACAGGTGAGCGGTCTGCGTCTGTGTGGTTCTTATCGCCATGGCCGATACGCTTAGAGAAGAAGAAAGGATATTCAGTGCTGGAACTGGAAAAGCACTTCATGTGGTTTCCGAAACATTTAAAGTGTGTGAAAGTGTGTTTACCAGCTGGAAGCGATGACCGAAGCTCAGCCACTCCTTCTCAAGCAGCACCTCGAAGCCGCGAATGGTGCGGTAGTAACCGTCCAGCATGAGCATGGCCAAGGAGGTGAGCTGAGCTGTGCGGTCCCAGCCGTCACTGCAGTGCACCACCACGGATGTTTTCCCAGATTCCACCTTGTCTGCAATTCGCAGTGCTCCTGCCAGGATCAGCTATGAACACACACACACAAACAACGTGGTCAAGACGCTGGGAACTGCCTCATCCTCCTTTTTTTTTTTCACCTCATTCCCTTCCTAGATAGATACAGTCAATGTACAATCATAGTTAGGGGACGTGATGAGGGTGGAATCAGTGAGGGAGAAAACAGTCCTTTCCTCCTGCCTGTAAATATTACAGCTATTAACACTACGACGTAATAGATTAGCATGTTTTAGTAAATTCCATGCATGTTTCAAGACAGTACAGCAGTGCTAATGTTGCTCAATGCCATTAGCCTGTACTTATACCTTTTTCTTCAACCAGAAACAGCCCCGAAATCGCCATCACCAAACCCACCACACTCCCATTAAATAAACAGTAATGTTAGTGTGCACAGAGGCAGCATATTTCACATCTAACTGGGTGAATAAAGGGTTTATTTCAACCAAACCAGAGTTGGTGGTTGTTAAATCAGTGGTAAGACGAACCGAGATGGTTTCTGTGAGTTTTATTTTGTTTCTGTTGACTCTGAATGAAAAGTATTTTAAGATGATAAAAGTACTGTTTATATAAATGCAGTCTGGTGGGTTTGACGACAGCAATTTTGGGGCGGTTTCTGCTTAAATAAAAAGTATCTTACTCTTTAAAAAAAGGACCATCTCTGAAGGAATCCTTCAATAATACTGTCAGACACTTAGACTAAAAATCAGAGCCTGTCAGTGGAAAAAACAAACACATTTAAGGAATGTAAATTGATGTCACGAACATTCCCTGAGTGTTTACGTTGTAGCCTTCCCTGCCTGCAGCAGCGCTTTCAGTGCAGGACCAGTTTCAAAAAACATTCTTCCCACTAGTCACTTGAAAAATTCCCTTTAACTCTGGAATTTTAAGTTTATTTGACATGCAGAAAGCCACACAGCAACTCTTCAGCATGATAGCGAATGCTCTGTTTTCCCCCTCAGCTTAAAAGGGCGCAACGTTTTAAATACCAGCTGTATCTATCACAATCACAATGCTCACCTTGATGTGCTCGAGCCAATGAGTGGACTCCAGATTGGAGAGCCAGTGGGAGTCCTCAATGTTGGGGTAGACCACATCCTTCAGCTTGCGGAGCGACTCTCTCATCACGTGGATGTTGTGAATATCCAGGAACACCAGCTCAGCATTTTGATACGCATCCTCGCTTTCATAACCACCGCCTTTCATCTGAGAAAAAATAAATAAATAACACAAGTGGGGACAGAATAAGGGTGTGATGGTTCATCCATCTAGCAAAAAGAGTTTCCTCAAATACAACATTAAGATAGTTTTCCTGTTTAAAATATCTCATGAACCTTGTTGGCGGCAGCGTTGACACTGGGCCTGGCATCGAAAATAAAGAGTTTATGGGACTGAGCATTAGCGTCCATGATGGCCTGGAGGTATTTCTCATCCTCTTTACTGCGCTTCCCGTTAACGCCAACCATGGGCTGACTGCAGCGTGTCACTGTTGCCTGGCTCTCTGGATGGATCCATGACAACACCTGCACACAGAGCACAAGAGAATATGACCACAGACAGTCCAACAAACCAGCTGCAAAGGAGGGATAGTAAGATTCATGCTAAAGACCGGTCACTCACAGGTATCCTTCCCTTTGCTCGGAAGGCAGCTACTCTCTTCAGCTCTTCGTCTGGTATGTTGACAGGCACTGCCAGAGTTGATGGGTAGGTGTCACAAACCTCGTAGTGATCATTCACTTTTGTTATCCTCCAGCTTTCATTGGGTATGCCCTTAAAAAACACAGACACAACAGAGGTAATGAGCTGCCTGTAATGTTAAGCTGAGCAGTTGCACAATGTTGTTTCTAAATACCTGTCTTTTATACTCCGAGAGAGCATCGTACACCTTCCATCCGTTTTCAGGAAAGACTTGCCCATATTCAAAGGCAAAGATTTGCTGTGGAGATCGGGAGAGACGTTCATCAGTTGGTGGAGAGTGCAGAGCTACAGTGTCAGAGGCAGTGTGGCTGACAATCACTCACCAGCCCATTGGAAACAGGAAATGCAAATTTCACCAGCACTTCGAAAATGGACTTCCTGAGTGTGTCCTCCATTTGCTTGTGTGCAAATCGTAGATTACGCATGTCCTGCAGAAAGGCAGAGCAGCAGATCATGGTCAAACCAGGGGGTCAACAGCTGTAGGTAAATATGATTTCATAGTGGTAAAGCAACTACATGTGGTAACAGTATGTGATTGTAGACACAGAGCTTGTTCATAGGCTCATTCCTCCTTAATGACTGTAATTTATGATAGCAATGTTTACACAGCAGGGATGAGAGGACGTTCATTCTCTCTGCCTTGGCCTGTGCACTGTGTAACTGTCAGCTCTTGTGCTGCCTGTAGATCCTTGCATCTGTCACCTGCACACATGCTTTATAAAACAAGTGTAATTATTCCATACTATTCCCAGCATTCCACTCACCTTGCAAACTAACCCGTAGGACACATCTCCACGGCTTGACGCACTTCCAATCTTTTCCACACGACTCACCACCCCGAGGGGCAGGTCCAGCACAAACGCTGGCTCCTAGAAACCGACAACACATTAACAAAAACAGAATATTTCTTTGAAATATTTATAGTGCAGTATTTTGAAACTTTCAAGAAACGTACCCTGTCCATGCATTTGAAGAAAAGTCTGTAGTTGGTAACTGTCACTGTTCCCCTCAGTGCTCCAATGAAAGGACAGAAGTAGGTGACATCCTGGGCTGCAGGATTCAACAATAAAAAACAATCTTTATTTTGCCAAGTGCGACAAATATATTACTTGCTGCATGATGTGTTTCATGCATGCAAGAAAAGAGAGCATACCCATGTCTTGTACAGTTTCATTTGGGAGTAACTGTGGTTCTTCTTTGTCTGAATCTCTAAGCACCTGCTGGAAACATTAGATAAATCAGAGCTGAATGTGGAGCACACCTGAACTCATCATCATCATTATTCAGGGGACATATTGGGCAGTATGTAATGCACAAAATGGCATACCTTGGCAGCAGTTTTGGGTTTAACCTGAAGGGTGCGGAAAAGAGGAGAGTCATACTCCAGTCATTATCATTGGTAATGAATGAAGCAGCAGCAGCAGCATGATGTCAGTGTATGGTGCAGGCTACTCACCCTGAGCTCTGGGGAGAGCTCTGCAGAGGTGGCCACAGAGTCAGACGACATCGCAGAGGGCGGCTTGACCTGGGCAGAGCGGTCTGAGCGAGAGGTGGAAGTACTGGAAAGAGAGAACATGACAAACGATGACAGGAAAGTGTCTATATTTAGTCTCAGCACTCAGAGTGTGACCACAGACATTTCTCACGCCATTTCACTTGAGCTGAAAACAAAAAATACTGAATAAATAGCTGAGTAGCATGTTTGGGACTCTTGCCTGTTAGTCAGACTGAGTAACTATGAGTTATGAGTGACTGAAATGCGTCACCTAAAGCTCTAGGAAATGGTGGTGGTATTTTTTCCATTATTTTCAGACGTTTTGTCTAAACGATTAATCGATTGGTCGAAAACATAACAGACAACTCAGTCCATAATGTAGCTACTGTTGCGTTTGAACTGACTGAATATACAACTCTATGACATTACTCTGACCTCTGATGACGTCACATGGACATTTGCTTACATTGTCATAGCTCTCAAACATCACTCGTCCTTTTGACTGACAGTGATCACAGTCAATAACGACCACAGCCATTAGACGGTGTCCTAATTTACTGTCGTCATCCGCGGTCGTTGCACGGCAGTTGGTAAACCACAGTACATTTCTCAATGTGTTTAACGTTCACCTCTGATTAGTTACAAAAAGTACATTGTGGTTATGTTACTTGACGTTATAAAACACAAATATAAAGCCTTCTGTTAGCTGTAAAACTTTTAGCTAGCTTAGAAAGCGAAGTGTTGTGGAGGGTTTAGCTACCTGGACAATGAATCAACACTGGGCTGTCGGGAAGAGGAGCGCTTCGAGCCTAAACTGTCGATGCTCCCGCTCTTCTCCATGTTCTCCTGCTTCAGCTGTGTGGATGGCAGCCAGTGGGAACCCCGGGTGACCGACAGGGAGCCGTCTATCCGCTGGAGAACGTATTTAAACCCCCCCTCGGAGTACGGTAAATCCGCACAAACAATAGGAAGCTGCCATGTTTTCCCAGCAGCCTCCCAATCCCTGTCACAAGGAAGGACGCTGCCCCCTGCAGGCTGACTCGGGTATCGGCGGGTGGCGTGCTGCCTTCACTGCCCTGTGTAGGTACGTTTAGTGTTTGAAAATGCTGTCACACACATTTGGTGGTTAATATTTCAAAAGAAAGAAAGTAGATCATGTAATTTCGAATTATTTCCAAGAAAACATCATAAATATACGGTCCATACATTGATCTTTTATATCCTGGTACATTCTCTAAGTTTCCTGTCCTATAAAGTCCAATAAAAACACATCCCTGTTTCATCGTTTTAGTTCAATTTATTTATTTGCTACAAGCATAATTAAAATAAAAAGACAGCACCTACTGCAATATTTTCCAATGTTGTTTCATTCACGTACTCCACAACATTAATCTGATTTGCATTCATACATTAAAGGTTGAATGTGAGCATTAAAACATTTTAAATGTATATCCCAAGATTTTTTGCAACCAAGAATATAATTTAAGTGAATTGTTATGAATCATGTTGGAATATACAGGTATTTATTATAATATTGCATCAGTTTATGCTGGTAATTACATGAGCACAATTTATTATTTATAATAATATATATTTACAGGACCTTTTCTATCATTGAGTAAACTGATGACCCCTGACTGTGACATACTTTACAGATGTTTCATATTATATTCATACATAACAATAACAGTACAGAGCAACTGATGAACTGTACAACTGACCCAAATAGCAAATGCAATAACTACAGGAAGTTTGTGTAACACAAGCGATCTGGATGAATTTTGAGCAGATTATTTCCTGTGAATATTACATCACAGATGGGTATTCCTGATATTTTTAGTAACTTTTTATACAGTTCTCTGTCTGTCTTCTGCCTCTCTCCCTGATGCTTGATCACTGAATGCAGGATGAGGCTGTTAATAGTGAAGGTTCTGTGAATGTAGCTGTGTTCAGGTCTTCTCCGTGCTCTTATCCTGAGATCCTAAATTTATATCTTGAATATTAATCCAAACTCCAAAAGTCACAATTTAATTTCGTTTTCTTCACAGACATGAATGAAACACTGAGATATGAGGCTTACTTACATATTTTTTCTTACACCCCTGAAAATCAAGAAGGCCTCACGACCCTCCTCTGGGTTTGGGCAAGAAAATAGTATTTGTTCCTCCAAACAAAATTCCCTTAAACAATGTGTAGAAATTGATCACTCTTTTCTATCATCTTTTCAGCATCATGTAAATGTGCTTCAGGTGACATAGTTCTGAAACAAAGCTATACACAACTGACCGACACAAATATGTGCCAGCAGATGCAAAAAGTACCATTTTTAGAATTTGAATGTTGGTCCCAATCTGCGACAGTCCATCTTCTGAGTATGAGATTTGCCTCAAGACCTCAGGCAGACAACCTGAAATCAAAACTTTCACTTCACATGACATTTAATAAAGTAGAAATGTTGTGGTTCCAAATCAAGACTACTTTGATAGATATCCTGTCCTCTGTACAAGTCCTTTAGATTTCCAAAGGTTCATGAAATACGGTATTTTTATTAATGTATAAAACCCATTCTGTGAGAACAGTTTGAAGGCTATGATCATGCTCAGTGAGAACTGCAATAATTAATCCAGTACCCAAAAGATAATTATGAAAACGGTATGACAAACACTTGAATATCAAAGCTGTGAGGAGATCATTCTCCACGACATCAATTTGTCTCAAAGAAATTCCAGCAAGCCTTTTTAAACACAGTCTTCAAGTCTTTGTTTATTGAAATTAGTATTAAAAAAATACCAAGAGACTCAGATTCTGAAGCAAACTTAAGAATTTCATTCAACTGTTCATGAGCTTTATTCAAAGGATTTAACTCACCAACTCATATATATACAACATTTTGCGTGTTGACTGTACAGATACTAATGAATGCAATCTATCATTTTTGGAACAAAGAGCAAAAGGAGGGTGGAGACCAAAGAATTAAGATTAAAAAAACAACAAGCTATAAAACAACAAGTCCTTTACTTTACATATTTCTCCATAAATTTCTTGTGGAACTCAGAGCGCAGTGTGTCATTGACAAAGCGTTTCTCCTTCCGTGCTTCGTCCACTCCTTTGGCGCAATTCTTGAACACAACGTCATCATCCCACCTAGAAAGATATCAACAAATGAAATGTCTTTGCTTGGTGGAAAGTGAAGAGAACTTTTTTTTCAAATACATCACTCATGTTGTGGCCACACGTGTGGGTTTGTGAGATACCTTCTCTTGACTCTGAATGTATTCTGAGTCTGGGTCATCTGCTGTTGCTGCTGCTGCCCTGCCAAATTGATCAATGGATTGCCACTTAAGATATTCTCCATGCGAATCCTCTCCTCCTCTGCCTTTTGCTCCCGCTCCTAAGATGGGAAACAAACAAAGTCACTAAACAAAGAAATATTTGCCTCCTCTCAAATGTAACGTGAGTCTTTATTTGCTGAAAGTGCTTTCAGCCTGGCTCAAACACGTCAGTCTGAAATGATACTTTACTTTGCGCTCTTGCTCTTCAGCCCGCTCCTTCTTGATCTTTTCCAGCTCTGCCAGAAGAGCTGCGGTGTCGTCATCATCACTGTCCTCATCAGAGTCCTCATCTTCATCATCCTGTACACAACCAAGCATCATTGGTGAGGGATCTTGATAATGGCGCTAATTGCCATCAAGTTTTGCAGAGCGAGCACTTACATCAGTGAGAGGGTCATCAGCATCAAGGTTGGCTGCTGGGATCTGATCCAGTCTGGGCCTCTTTGAAGATGATGACGAAGATGATGATGATGTGGTGTGCTCTGGATAATTGGGGTCAATGCAGTATTTAAAGTGGTTGTTTTCATGGATATAAACTTCAGATGAAATGAGGGAGAAATACACACTTAAAGACATTTTTAAAAGACAAACCTCTTGGTCCTCTTTCTCTGGTCTTCTCACGTGCAGCTACACGCTCCCTCTCCTCCAGCTCCCTGCGGAAGTCACGGGCACGCACCTCCTCTGGGGCATCCTGGGTAGGTTGCCTGAGGACATGAATATGTGTGGTGTAAAAAAAAAATGCTTATCTTCCCACATATATCCACTCCAGAGTGAGCACACAGAGGGTACAGGAGAAGCAGTTCAGAAAGTAACACACTGCTGATAAATCAGTGCCTGTCTTACCAGCAGCGACACACTGCTGTGTAATAAACTAACCTGTACTTGATCTTGGTGTGACCTGGAAGATCTCGACTAGAATACTGCTTGGACAGGGCACTCAAATCACCTCCACCTTCTCCTTTACCCCTCCCTCCTCTCGCCGGCTCAAATGTCGGTCTTGCAGCTGTAGTCATCTTGGATGGCTCTGTTTACCAACACATGAAAAGAGAAGATGCAAAAACTAAAAACCAAGTGATGTTCACGTGAACAATTACAGAGTGGGACAACTAGAAGGAGGCAGCTCCTGAAATAAATACCACATTAACTTGTCAATAATGAGGCAGCAGAGTCAATCATGAACAAATGGTCTGCAGAAGAGTACAATCCCCAATTAATTACAGATGATATGGTTGTGTAGTGATGTAGTTGTTTTGAGCATCAACATTTACGATTCAATCATGACAATTGAAAGACAGTGGGATAATGGGGTCGCATGTTCCCAGGTTTCTATGCTCCCCAGCTCAATGTCTTCTTCATGTGACTCATATTGGGGAGATCTTTCACAGGGTTTTATATTCTCAGCAATGTTTCTGCCCTCATTCAAATGTTATAATGTATGTTTCCCTGGTTCAACATGTTCAAATCAAAGAAGCACATCCAGTAACAAGCGTAGCAACATATTACATATGTCGACAAAAAAATGGCTGATCAGATTAACAGCATTTACATTGCTATTGTCTTGGTAAGACATATTTGCTTGTTATTGTTAAAGTACAGAACACAAGCTAGCCAGTTAGCCTATTCAGCTAACAAGTTGCTAGCATGCTAACCTCAGCTAGCAACGCTGTTTAGGGAAGAAAACAATGCTATTTCGTCTCCCCAGCCTACTTTGTACCGTTAAAAGTATTACAGGAAGCTATCTGTATTTAAATCAAACTAAAATCCAAATTATACAATTAATTGTAGAGCAATAATACTTACGGAGCTGCTACCACACGAGAAAAAGAGAAGACCCGACGCTAGAGACGTCACTTCCTGTAAAAACCTGCAGGTTGAAAAGATGCATTCAAGAACAATAGGAAAGTAGAAAACACACAGAAATCCACCTACGGCATGATTAGAATGGATTTAGATATATGTGTCCAGTTAACACTAAATGTTGTTGCTTTTCTATGACCAAAACTGAATAAAACTTTTCTACATGTTATCATAACCAAGCATTCACTTTACCAGTAATTTATATCCACCTGCTCATGTAGAGCAAACTGTCACATTAATCATCCCACATTTCTTCCAGCACCCTTTGCACTCTGCACTATTGCACCACTGTGTTACTGTTAAAAAAATCTTTTGTGTTGTTGTATGTATTATATCTGTACATAGTAGCCAAATGTTTTTATTTTATGTTTACCTTGTTTGGCTTTGTTGTGCTTGCTGTAGCTGTATGTCACCATTCTGTTCTTGTACATTAAGAGAAAAGAGTCCAATTACTCATATGTGTGCACATACTCTAACATACTTGAAAGCTGATCACCTTTGCTTGAAAGAACAAGTAAAATGCTCTCACGCCAATGTGCAGTGCTGTAGTGAGGAAGGTAGGGGGCAGATGTCATCAGATGACACATTAAACTCAATTTACCACTGATTTTAAGTTGTTTGGATGCATTGACACATGTCACATGCCATGTTTTGGCTGCATTGAAAACCTAATTGCTAGCTTTTCAAGACTGTATTATGGTTACATTTCCTCATAATGTGCAAGCTACATAATTCAGATCCAGTACACATATGACTAATACAGTGAGGTGGAGAGAGGCCGGGTATGAAGTCAGGCAAATGTCTACAAATTTTTACAGGCAGATTTTTATTGTTTTTAATTACTGTATTTTCAGGCCAGTGTATACGGAAGCGTATTGCATTCACTTGACAAATAAAAAAGCCCTGTTTTTCTGAGTATTTTTTTCTGTTTTTCGGAGTAATTTATTTATTTTTCTGTTTTTTTGTGGTAATTTTTTTCTGTTTTTCCTGGTAATTTTTTTTCCTGAACAAGGAGACGAGATACTTCAAAATCTCGCGAGAAGCTCCCATCTGGCACCTGCAAGTGACCCCTGCATCTATGGTGACTCCTGCTCATGGATGTATTTTGCATCCGTGCTCCTGCTCCTAGACAATTTCAACTACGGGATCAATAAGGGTAAGGCACGTAATTAGTTACACACAGGGTAACTAATTACGTGCCTTACCCATGATGGGAAAAAACTGTCAGCTTAATGTTGCCTGACAACTGAAATCATGCCCATACACGTTTGTCAAGTAACGTTGTTACAACCTGTTACTAACCTAACCTGTTACATTGAGCGATAGGCCTACACTAGAAGGATGCAGTGGAAAACATAGCTAGACTATCATACCCTGTGTGTAACTAATTACGTGCCTTACCCTTATTGATCCCGTAGTTGAAATTGTCTAGGAGCAGGAGCACGGATGCAAAATACATCCATGGATGCAGGGGTCACTTGCAGGTGCCAGGTGGGAGCTTCTCGCGAGATTTTGAAGTATCTCGACTCCTCGTTCAGGAAAAAAAATTACCACGAAAAACAGAAAAAAATTACCACAAAAAACAGAAAAAAATCACCAGGAAAAACAGGGAAAAAATTACACCAAAAAACAGAAAAATAAATAAATTACTCTGAAAAACAGAAAAAAATACTCAGAAAAACGGGGCTTTTTTTATTTGTCAAGTGAATGCAATATGCTTCCGTAAGTGTAGACATCTCAAGATGAAATCTTATAATGTCAAATTTATACCCAGTTTTCAAAACTGACATGGAAATAAACAACAGTGTAAACAACCAAACCAGAATGGCCAGAGAAAAACAAGGTTGTTAAGCAGCACTGTAGCCAGGCTGACTGAGAGTCAAAGCTCTATTGAGCCTTGTATTCCTTTAGCCCTTAGCAGTAATGATTTTATGAGCTTTTTTAATGACAAAATTCTAACTATTAGAGGCAAAATTCATGACCT
>NC_065508.1:2595186-2595353 GCF_006386435.1 Epinephelus moara | reverse complement strand
AAAATTCTAACTATTAGAGGCAAAATTCATGACCTCCTGTCCTCAGATAGTACCTATCTAACCTCAAACACAGCTGTAAGACCTAATATATATTTAGATTGCTTCTCCCCAATTTCTCTTCAAGAACTGACCGCAGTGATTTCTTCATCTAAATCATCAACGTGTCT
>NC_065508.1:2581628-2593329 GCF_006386435.1 Epinephelus moara | reverse complement strand
CCTGGAAGAGGGATCCCCTCCTCAGTTGCTCTTCCTGAGGTTTCTACCTTTTTTTTCCCCGTTAAAGGGTTTTTTTTGGGGAGTTTTTCCTGATCAGCTGTGAGGGTCATAAGGACAGAGGGATGTCGTATGCTGTAAAGCCCTGTGAGGCAGATTGTGATTTGTGATATTGGGCTTTATAAATAAAATTGATTGATTGATTGATTGATAAGCTGTCAGTAACTTTCAGCCTGAATTGACTGTCCCCAAGGGTAGATTCATCTTGCAGCTAGGTGAAGCACAGAACAAACACACATATTTAAACATGAAGGCAATCTAAGATTTTATAGTAAATTATACTTTTTGTTTTAAGATTTCTATGTATATGGCATGCATTTAAATGACACAAAAATGCCATAAAGTTCAGAATGTACCCACCTGTTTCCCTACCGCATTTTTCATTGAGCCACAACACCTGTTCCCATTCCACCATGTCAGTTCTGTATGTACTATATGTCATGTATCACTTTGACGATCTTGTTTTGGTAACATGCTGTAGGAGAATTTTTACTGAAGATGTTGGCTGAGTTTCAAGTGGATGAACAGACAGAGGAGGTTCTGCTGGATTCCTCAAATATTATGTGTCTAAAAGGTTGTACTTTACGTTGTCAAGTTCAAATGCTCCCACAGGGGGCAAAACACCAGCAAAGTGTAGATACGATCACTATCTGCAAACAAGAAAATTAGAGCATGACTATGATTTCCTGCAAGCTACATTGTGACCTCTTTGTGTGATGTAATCTTATTCATAATGTATACGCCAGTGTGTGTGTGTGTGTGTGTGTGTGTGTGTGTGAAACAATGTGTAGTATTGCCTTTTCAAATATGTCAGTTCACTGAAATGATAAAGATGATTTTCTAACTTACCTGCCATGCAGATAGTTCTGGCTGCAGGTTTTAGATATCTGTCTCTAACTTTTCTGCCACCATCCTGGTACAAAGGAAGTGAACGGGCTGTGATGCTTACAGCATTGAAAATAAGCGGTAACGTCTCTCTACAGAGACAGTGTCCCAGATACTCTGAATAACCCGCAGACCAAACTGTGAACATTACAGCTGATTCAAATAGTACTTAACAGAAAAGAGAGAGGTTAAGTCTGTTGGTGTGCCCGTTTCAGTTTCACTGGGGAAGTTGCATATTTTGTTCAGCTGATATTGAAAGGCTCTGATAAGGCAGTAGATTAAATTCCAACCAAGCAGCTTAAGATCAGGTCTCTCTTGATTCCTAGCAGCCCACCGACTGGAACAGCATGTCTGTGAAGGAATATTTCTCTTTGGGAAAGAAGAGGGAAATAACACTGTAAAGACTTCTTAGGATTTTTTTTTCTGCTAATGAGCTGCAGGGTTTCATTTCTGGCCACATCTATAGTGTGGTAAGTACAAGGCTAAAGTCAGTGGGGAAAAACATCACTAAGTACTAAACTGTTAATTAAATGGTGTGAGTTTGTGTCACACATTGTAGGACGAACAACACATTTAAAAAAAGCTGTTTTGAAATTACTTCTAAGGAAAGAGTGATTGTGAAACCTGGCAACGATACGTTTCACACTTGCGGCAACACAAAACTATAAAACAATGGCACCTGTCTGCCCACTCTGTGACTGTCATGAAAAACAACCCACCCACCGTCTCGATCAACCTGCATAGCAGCATCCAGGCGCGGCACTCCAGACTAACAGGGGGTGGAATCTGAAATGACAGGGGGTGGGGGCTCAGGTTGAAGTGTCTCTACCTGCCTGCCTGTGTGACACAGAGACCCAGAGGAGGCTCAACACAACTCTGCTCCGACAGCACTGACACAGCTGACCTGAACAGGTGAGAACACAATATGGTGCCAAGAATGGACTTCACACAAGTTCTGATTTCATGCTCATTGGCTATGCGGGGGTAAGGGCTCATTATAGAGTCAGAATTGCTTTCATTTTCTATGCATAATGGATTTGACCTGGTTAATTGGAGCTGGCACATCTCCAGTGAGATTCATCATAGGAGATTAAAGCACTAAGTGCAGGTCAAAGTGTTAAGAGGAGCTCAAAGAGAATACAGACTAGATGCACAATGTGACAGGACATGAAACTGTAAACACAGGGCAGGTTAAGATCCTGAGCCGATAACGAATATGAAGTCTAATATGTGGAGGAACATTTATTGCCTAACTGTGTCAGCATGACATTGTTTACCTCAGGATGCTATTTGTTTCAACAGATTTCATCTTAGCATAAAATGTGGTGAGCAATAACACAGACGCCCAGAGTGGGTAGTAAAGTACAAAATAATAAATACTTCAGTGTCATTTTTACATTCTGTGTCACCTGTGTCATGCAGAACACAGTGTGACGGGTTGTGTTTGAGATTCTGGGTCATTAAACAGGTCTGAAGTCAGTGGTGAGAATTTGGGAAGAGAAAAAAAGACACAAAGCAGATACAGCATATCACAGTTTGATACACAGTGATTAATGTTTTCTGTTTATGGGAGTTTAAAAAACATTTCTTAATTGTGTCATCTTTAATTTAATCAGGCTGAAAATCTGAGAGAAAATCAACATCATGTCGAAAGGTGAGTCACACTGATCCAATATTTCATCTTTTTATAAAATTAAAAACAGTGTGCAGGCATTCTTGATACACAGAGCTGACAGAAAGAGTTTGTGTGTGTGTGTGTGTGTGTGTGTGTGTGTGTGTGTGTGTGTGTGTGTTGTAGATGTTAACAGATACAAGGTGTTTCAAACCACCAGGGTGCGGAAGGCACTGAAGAATGATGGCTGTTGGATCCATAAATCAAAAGAGGAGGAGGAAGAGCAGGACAAAGCAAGGTATTGCCAGTAATGAAGATTCAACATTAGACATGAAGTGCAAAATAAAAGAAGTAAAATTGTTAGAAATCTGAATCTGATGCTATCTTGCTCAGGGCGTCTATAGCTCAGACACTAATGCTGTTTGATTAAGACCTTCACAAGATATTTTTAAATCAAATTTAAGACAAATCCTCGTTTTCTTATTCAATCATTGAAGGGAAGTATAAAGGAAAGTAGTACATTTAGTCCTGTGCAGACGTAGGTTGTACGTAGAGATATGGTTTTAGTGTAATTAAGATTAATCTACATTTTGCCAACAGGTAAGTGCAAGCCTAATGTAAAAACACAGTGAGATTCAGTGGTAGGCAGTGGTGCCCCCAGAAGTTTCCTACGGGCGTGGCCAGATGGGGCCACTGAAAATCCAGTTCTGTGGCTGGTTCGGATGAGTTTCTATTCACTGCACATAGAATTCCACAACACAGGCGCAGAATTATCTCACAAGATCAACACTGAACAAGATTTTCTACTCTTTCATGAAGGCTAGCCTAAAACAAAGGGTTGTGGGCTGGGCTCATCAGGAGGTCTGAGTGACAGCAAAGACAAATAAACTCTGGAAACCCTGGACAGGCTAATTAATAATACATTCTGATTCTGTCTGCCTAAATCCCTTCAGCATCTCTACTATTGTAATATCTCTGTCTGCATTGGGGCTCCTGATTAATTTAATTGTAATCTGATAATCTAATTAATTTACATGCCAGTTCAAGAAAGCTTTTCAAAGTCTTCTTGGATGAGTAGCTCAAACAATTACACACAGGGATCTGTTAATCAATGTGAAATAGTTTATCTCAGCACAGAGCAACTCTCAGCAGGAACTATATGGTACGCCATTTTCCTTCTACAGAAACAAAACCAAAAGCCATAACTGAATTTCAGGAATTTGATTAGTTGTAGTGTATAAGTTAGTTGAAAAACTACGGCAATAAGAGAGTTATGGAATCACATACTGATGTACTCTGATACCTTATCTTATAGTTACTACACTAATTATCTGATGTGCATAGACTAATACCAGTATGGGTCCCCATTGAACCCATTTTCATTCAGATACCTTGAGGTTGAAGATCAGAGGGTACCATTTAAAAAATCAACATGCCAGTGTTTAGCCTACCTTTGGAGCTGTATTTAGTCACCTTCCCAATAAGCTACCCTGACATGACACCAATGGGTGCATTCAGTTGTCTAGTTTCACAGGATGCCAATATCTTCAGGCTAGCTTAAAAAATGAGCGCACCACATCCTGTTAAAGACAGTTATGTCACCCTCCATTTATTTTTTGCAAGGTGGGGCCACTGGGAGGGCGGCAATCGTATCAGAGGGGGTCATGAAAACATTTGTAATATCAGAAATGTGGACTGTAACACAGAGAGCTTGACTGATTTGACAAAAAATACATTGAATTTAAATTTAAGACAATTTAATGACTTTTAAAACATATTTTATAAAATTGAATTTAAGGCATTTTAAGACTTTTTAGGGACCAGCAGATGCCCTGCTTGCTTTGCTGCATTCTACTGATGTGATTTAGTGTAGCAAGACACTGGTACTCTAAGTTCAGGTCCTCTTTAGTTTGGCTTAGTTTTCTTATAGTCCTACATCACAAGCACTGAGTTTCTGAAGGAGAAAATTGGGCATCAACAATGCTGTAAATTCACAACAACTTGTCTCTTGCAGGACAGACCCTGATGTGGAGACCAAGCCCGCTTCGGTCAGACAGAATTCATACGTCCTGTCCACAGCCAAGAAATTTGAGTAAGTACAGTCTCCACTGTAGTCAAGAACAGACCTGTACACTCTGCTTAAGTGAGTACAATAACTATAATGAAAGCAGTAAAACCACTTATACTCTGACAAAACTGCAATACCAAGGTTTGGCCAGCAGATGCTGCCATTTTTTTTTTACAATGCCCCAAAAACAGTGAATCATTTTTTAACAGAAGTGTTTCATGGTGATTTAACGCTTTGGAAAGCTTTGTTTTTAACATCACTAGTAAATGTATGAGAGCTGATGATCTAAGAATCAAATGTGTCAGTTTTTAATAGATGCAAACAAATTACCTTATTTTCAGGTTAAAAAAAACACCAGTGTTTTTTAAATCTGTTGCTGAGAGATCCATTTTGATACGAACAGTGCGATGGCAGTTCTGCAAGTCAAACTAAAATGCTCCTTTGACTCTGTTGTGTCAGTGAATAAAATTAAAGTATAAAAGCTTCAGGCAGGAATCTCCATCTGTGATATTAACATACATAAACATTAACTTAACCCCGGGCAGCTCTGCTGCATCCATAAAGACCTACAGTGCACTGCAGGCTGACTTGTGCCTCAGCTGCTTGATGAAGCATTGATCTGCATACAGTTCTTGAGTATTTCCCCTTAAGGCACACGGGAACAAACAACTGCTTTAACACCGGGCATATTTGCCCTTTAATACCAAATGGTCCTTTCAGCTTCCTAATTAACATTATAAAAATATAAATCCCCAATTTGAGCTTTGAAAGTATTTTACCAGCCTCAATTTTTAGAGCGTTAAATACTAATCTCTGTTTTGCTCATCATTTTCTGTAACATGGTATTCAATATTCATGTAGTCATATTCAGAGTCATCTACTTTATGTTTAAATAGACAGCAAAGATGCTCTGAAACATTCAGTGTCTGTTTACATAGTAATCATAATTATTTATACATGCAGTGGTGTTCCCCGCCTGTGTATTGTTGCCAGCTGTACTTATTGCATTGACGTTACATCACCTGACTTGAACACGTACATGACACACGCGCACACACACACACACACACACACACACACACACACACACACACACACACACACACACAGAGTCTACACTCGCTTTAGTGAATTATTAAGCATATGGACACATTTGTGCTGCAAAAATATTTCAAAAATACATTTATTCTGTTTTTTCTCCCTGAGATCACATTGAAAGGTTCATGCTTCTGTGATTGGACATTACATATCTAAACACATTAATGTCTCAACTTTACCCATTAGCTCTGTGTTATATTTAGACAATATAATAATTTTTGTAAATACATAAAAGGCCAAGTAAATTGAAAATACTAAAGCAAATGCATAATACAATTCACAACTGAACTGAGATATTATCATTTCCATTGTTACCTTTCTGTTCTCACAATTTGTTTCATCGCAGGCTTGAACATCACAAAAAAAAAAATCACTTTGGGACAAGTTTTATGTGTACATCTGTTTTTTTTCCAAATCATCTGCATGGGACCTTGACCATGATAAATTCGTAATATGTTACTACATTTTCACAATGTACTAGCTCCTGTAATTATGAAGTCTCAAACAAGATTACACTTGACAGCGAGGCTAAGGTATCAATCTGTCCTTTTGTCTTAGAGCAGTGAGGTGAATCTGTTCTCATGCTTTCGTGTTAGCTGAATACACTTTAAACAATTAAACCCCCCACTGTGGGAACTACTGTGGTGCAGCATTCAAACATTTTTACTCAATTACTAAATCTGAGCACAACGTTGACAAGTAATTGATATGAACACACCCCTTTCTTCTGGTGAGCTGACAATCAGAGCACTCTGCAAGGAGGCTGGGGGAGGTGTTGCACGATACTCAAGTATTTCAAATGACAGAGCCAGCTAGCCAGGTTTTGTTAAATGATGCAGTCAGTCTCTTTCCTCAAAGGTAATGATGGCTGACGGACAGTCTTGGGCAGCTGGGAGTTAGGAGGAGGGTCCAGCTGTGGTGAGGTCTCCTACAGTGTGCATCACCTGTGCTGATGTGGACAAGGAGGGTCCAGCTGCTGGGCCCATGCTGTGCGATGGCATTAAATGACCCTCGTTGATGGCAAAGTGGTTTGGCGGGTAGATGCCACATTTCCTAAAGCCTTCCTTCACAATCCTGACACCCTCCTCCTCCTTCACTACGTGATACGTCCCTTTAAACACACCTGAGAACTCCTTCTTGCTGACCGAAAAGTGAGTATCAGTGGCACAACCATCACCTATGAGTGCTGCAAAACGCTGCTTCAGGAGAACAAAGACACCCGCGTCGAGTGGCTGCAGGATGTGAGAGCAATGAGGTGGGAGGCACAGGAGGATGACTTCCTCTTTACGAGCTGCTTCCACCACCTCAAGGTTCACGGGAGACTTGTGGCCGTCAAAAATAAGCAGCAGTGGACGCTCCTTTGGTGCATGCAAGAGGAAGTGTTTGAGGAACCATTTCTTGAAAAGGTCCGAGTTGATACACCCAGAGTCTGACCATCCATAGAGGGCATTTGGAGGCCCTTGAGTCTTGTAACATACCCCCCCTGGGTATGCCTTTGAATAGATAATAAATGGAGGAATGTCCTCTCCAGCTGCGCTGAAGCAAGCCAGGACAGAGATATGGTCCCTCGAGCCTGGCATTGGCTTATAGCCCAGACTGGCAGATTTGGGGAGAATCACCCTCTTCCTGCCGAGCTGAAAGCCCGTCTCATTGCAGTTGAAGATTTGATGAGGCCTGTCTCTGAGCCCATGAGCGTCCACGACAGTGCTCAGTAAATGAAAAAACTGATCCACTGCTTCCTTTCTCACACATACCGTCCTCC
The DNA here is from genome assembly GCF_006386435.1 of Epinephelus moara. NCBI lineage: Eukaryota > Metazoa > Chordata > Actinopteri > Perciformes > Serranidae > Epinephelus > Epinephelus moara. Next base: position 2,585,847 of record NC_065508.1, on the reverse strand, counting down.
CACGGACAACATTGTCTGCTGGCTGAATGGTAATATTCTTTTCTTGCCTTTTTCTAAAATTGAGCCACCAGGTCTGACCTAGTTTAGAAAATGCAACCCTCCGATGCTGCCGCTTATAAATGGATGAGGCAAAGGACACCAGCTGTTGCTTGGTCAGTGGGAATCCATGCTTGGACATGTATATAGAGAATTCCACCAACAGCTCCTCGTCAGCAGATGTTATAAGCTGAGCTGGCCCACTGCGACTCCCTGGTGTCACCCTTCCACTGACTCTGTCCCCCAGTGAGGATTTAGGGACCCCAAACTCTTTGGCAGCCTGTCTCACCGTACACCTTCCTGACTTCACCTCGATCAGTGCGCGTTCCATGGCCTCCTCTGTCCATTTCTTTTTCTTCTTCCTCCCAATTTTGTCAAGATGATTTCTTGATGGCATCTTTTCTAGGATGGCACAGGGAATGAAGGCATAAGCAACACATTAAACAACTATGATACAAACAATCAACCTAATTATGACAATGTTATGAACACTGGATTAAAAAGCACCTTCAATGCTCCCCATCCTCCTGTGTCTGCACTTTCACCTTATTAACAATGAACCACAGACAGCACACAGTCTTTTACCTGACCGGTAAAGGGATTACATAATGTCCTTATTTTTAGTTTAGTTTACAAGGTGACTGTCCTGTTGTTGCTTACAAGTGCGTTGCTCAAGAACCAGAGCAACAGAATCTGCTGCATCCAACAATCACGTTCACGGCTTAGATGGATGCACAGGACTGAGATTGGGGTCTGACTCACTAAGGGGAATTTAAATGACATGTAAGGGACAATATTCCTCAACTTATTTTCTGTCGTAACACCACTTAAAAGTTATTCTAATTCTAGCTCCTTTCTTGTATCTCAAGTTACTTACGGGGCTGTAAACAATGACCATTACATGGCAGAGAAAGTCTTGGATGAAATATTGGCCATTGGCCCACAGGCTAAATTGTCATCAGACTAATAGCTGATGGGTTCAGAGATTGTTCAATGATTGACCCAAGATCTATAACCAGCTTCTAACTGTTGAACAGACAGAAATACTTCAGATTTAGTGACGAAACTAGTGGCAACCTGTGGCTACAGCCTGAAAGTGAGACAAGTGACGATGTTGGGTGTGGACAAGGATATTGCTTTTGGACATGGGACACATGCTCTATCCACTGAGCAACTGGGTGCCCCTGTATACCTTGAGTAACATGAGTAACTTGTTTCATGTAATGGAGTTCCTGTTTCAGAACTATTAAGTTGATACAAAAAAAATGTTGAATATAAAAGATAGATATTTGCATGGAACTTTAACCCGGAGAGTCATTAAGAGCTTAAAGACCACCGTACACCCTCATTTGATAAACCTATAGTGAACTTATAATTTATAACATTGATCACTGTGCTACTCTTTGTCCATCCAGAATGCACAACCAGCTCTAGATAAAAAAGAAAACTACTTAAATCAGTTTTACATTATGTTTTACATCAATAAAACATTTATTCTATTTGCAAAAAAAAGAAAAGAAAACTAATTTCTGATGCACTCTCTTCACACAGAACACATACGTTAAGGTCTAGATTTAAAATACCTGCAATGCTAAGTAAGTCAGTCAAACTTGACGACTTTAAAAGACTCTGTTTCAAACCTGTTGAACTTTAATTTTATCTATTAAAACAAACAATTAGATTGCACCGTTTTCACCTCACACACTGGACCTGTTTGGGTTTTAAAATGTCTTTGAACTAGTCCAGGGTGACCTGAATTTTAGTCCAGGCTTGGACAGAGACAAGTAGAATACTTCCATTTGATTAGACACTAACATAATACTGTACTTGCACTTTGTGTCACAGTCAAAGCTCTACTTATACGTAGGGAAAGCGGACTTACTGGTGTTGGGGAGTCGTCGTGCTAGTGTTTAGTGTGGACAGAAGACGTCTCGTCCTGTGTTGGCTGTGACGTCGCTCACCGTAACGTTACTGTTTATAAACTACAGTCATTTGAAGCCGGGTGCTATCTGAGGCGATATTACGCTTAAAAACACACGCTACGTTGCAGTGTTTGTTCAACAGTCGCCGCTACACGTCTGTCAGTTGCAGGAAGTTTAAATTACGCGGTTACATTTCACCGGAGCTCCACATTTCCCTGCTTAATATGAAGCTGCTAGCTAGCTACAACAGAACACAGCAGTAAACAGTGGAGCCAAACCGGAAGTTATGTGACGGTGTCTTCAAAATAAAACTACTACTTCCGGTTACAAAATAAGTGTCCAACTGTATGCTCCGATAAAAGCAATGAATTGTATCACAGTGCTTATATTATATGAAACTATTCCTGTGCAACAGCTGATTAAGCAAAGCAGTCAAACTTAGAATTATTGAGACTGAAGTTTTCATAAAAATATTATTCTATATCATTCCAAAATGGCTGTACTTTTCCTTTTGGTTGGTTTTGGATATTTTTAGTGGTAAATAATAATAATAATAATAATAATAATAAACTTTATTTATATAGCACCTTATACAGGGAGGTGAAGCTCAAAGTGCTTTACAACAAAATAAAAACAGACAAATACAGTTAAAACAAAAAAACAAGTGCAAATCCTGCACAATGAGCAATGGTCGGGGCCGGGCAATTTTAGGTAAAATTAGGCAATTCTGAGCAACACACACACTAAAACAAAGCATATCACAACATAGAAGTTACATCATATAATTATGGCATGCCCTTCAAACTGTGGATGAGTGGCTGAAGTGATCAGACTCATAATATACAAAGGAAAGAAAAAACTCAAGAACAAGAAAGTAAGAATAACATTAACTGCTAGCAATTATGAACAAACTGGTCTGATCTAGCTTAAAGCTAAACATTATCCATGGTGACAAAGATGAAAACATTTTTTAAAATGTAAAAGTAGCTATTGGATAGACTCTGCATATTGACTAATAGCTAAGCCAAATAAACAGGGAAAAGAGACAAGGGATAACAAGGAAAAGTGTTGATAAAGAGTGTTTGTCTCTCCGCAAAACTGCCTGGATCATAATTATTTTAACCTCTCTAATCCACATAGCATGATGCCTGTGTGCAAGACAGCAGCTGTTAGTGTGTAAAGGCAGATTACAAACAGCTGTCAAAAATTCAGTCATTAAAGGATAACTTCTGTATTTTTCAACCTGGGCCCTATTTCCCCAGGTGTATGTGTGCGTATGATTCATAGGTACCACTCGTTCTAAAACTGGTTCAGTATTGAGCCGCGAAACGAGCTAAAACAGTAATGGGGGCAAATGCGTCCCGTGTAAAAGTGCTTTTTTTCGCCACTGACTGGTTCAGATCGCCAGTGCTATCTCTGTAGATAGCATATTGTAGCGACCCTGGAGCAGTGGTGAGTGTGAATGAGTGGAGTCAGCTGTCAGTCAGTGTTGGAGCAGAGAGGCAGAAGGCATCCCCGCTTGGTACTGTAAGTGAGTATGTGTGTGTGAAGTGTGTATGTTACGCTAGAAGAGTCAGAGTTTGGGACGGAGTCTTTTACGTGCTACCCCCTGGAGTGTTACCGGAGTTTATGGAGTGCTCAAATAAATTTTTCCTGAACGCAAGAACAGGATGTCGCGCAACACCCCGCACAGCTTTCATAGGCTGCCTTTGCCGGACGGCAAGATGCTGAAGTTGTGGCTAGTTGTGCTACAAATGGATGCTAACACTCCTGTCCAGACACTGCGCCTTGCAGACCATCGGGTCTGCAGTGCTCACTTCTCCCAAGATGACTACTGCCAGCCGAAGAAGAGAAGACATCCAATCCCGAAACACCTCTTCCTCAATAAAACGGCTGTTCCACGAGTAGAGAGAGCTACAGACACAGTGGAGCAAAGCTCGTGACATCACACAGCCCAGAGGTAAGGGAAAGGCTAAGTTAGCATGCTATTTACAGAGATAGCACTGGCGACCTGAACCGATCAGTGGCGAAAAAACACACACTTCATACACACATACTCACTTACAGTACCGAGCGGGGACGCCATCCCCCTCTCTGCTCCAACACTGACTGACAGCTGACTCCACTCATTCACACTCACCACTGCCCCAGGGCCGCTACAATATGCTATCTACAGAGATAGCACTGGCGATCTGAACCGGTCAGTGGCGAAAAAAAGCCCTTTTATACGGGACGCATTTGCCCCCATTACCGTTTTAGCT
>NC_065508.1:2560968-2581507 GCF_006386435.1 Epinephelus moara | reverse complement strand
TAGGTTTAAATGTACAAAAGTTTCTTCAGTATTGGGGCTACAGTTTGATGAAAGTTGTGAAGTTGTAGCACGTATGGTTGATTTGTTATGAATTTTCAAAGTTTTGAACTTTAGACGCTTGCTGTAGCGCCACCATCAGGACTATTGGCTTGAGTTTACAGCTGAGGCAATCTGGCATGGGACTGGACCTTTGTGCAAAGTTTGGTGAGTTTTCACCCATGGGAAGTATGATTTCCTTGGAAGAAGAAGAAAAAGAAGAAGAAGAAGAAGAACATGCAGCAAAACAATAGGGTCCTGGCAGGTTAGGCTGCCCGGACCCTAATAATATGTAAAAGATAAAAGTAAAACAGCGGAATGCATAGAAGCAGATAAGAAATGTGAAGGATGGGGATAAAAACCAGGGAATAGTGACAGTTAGTTGAAAGTCATGCATAGTCACAGTTAAATGTCATGCAACACATTTTACCGAATGAATATAGAGCATTTTAAGCATTTGTGTGCTTTTTCATCACCAGTTTAGAGGCACTCTTAATTTATTGCCATTGACAATATGTGATGTAAGAGGTAGACATCATGGCAACTCATTTGAATCATCACTTCCAGCCACTCAATAATAAATGAAAAGATTCTCATGCTTTACTTTGAGTGTGTACAGGTGGACTGTGACCTTACAATCTATCAAGAGTTACATCACTACTGAGATGTTTTGCTGCTGCAAGCACAATTGACTCTGGTCCAATTTTGTGCACTTCTCATCTATTACCAGCAAATGTAAAAGATGAGAGACACAAACTGGGACTGAACTGACTCATGCATGTAACTGAATCACATTCCTTGTTCAAGAAAACAGTTCCACCCCCTCGCTTCAGCACAACGTGTTTGGTGATATTTACATCGTTAATAAACATTATGTTGACATTTAAGGCTCTATTTGTCAGCTTTGCATCATCAATCAATGTAGCTGGCACTTTTTTTAAGCATTCTGCACATATTCTGTTGTCTTATATGTGAGAATTGTTGTGCTCGTCCTCCGATGCAGGTCAGACTTTTTGTGCAACATTTTTTTGTGTAGGCTATAGGCTAGATGAAGCTGTCAATTATATAAGAATGAGAAATTGAGTCTTATCCTGAAACCACCAGAAATGACATCTCATTATCCCTGCTGATAAGGTTGTTTCTGTTGACACTACTTATATTTAGTGAGAAAGGATCCATTATCTGTTGTAATATTGTACATTTACATTTTCCCTTGCAAAAAAAGATTCCATTAACCATCTCAATATGAAGCTCTTGGCTTTGATGACAACTCTGAGCTGAAGTCATATAGCTGATGAAATCTTTCATCGTTTGTGAAGCATTAGATGGATAGACATATACTGTTTTGTTTTATGCTTTAAGGTAATATATGCCAAGGTTCTTTTCAAGATGTGTTTCTTATTCTTAACCTGTAGATCACTTGATTCTCCGATGAGCCCTCCCTTCCAAAAGCTGCAATTTGCTCCATCTGAAGGGTATGTATGTGCTGCATTTTAATTGGGAAAAAAATGTGTAAATTATGAGCAACCACAATCTACTTGTTTCCACATTTTTATAATTTCAGTTAACTCTGAACATTTAGACCAAAAATATTGAACAGTAGTGCCAGATTATATTTTGCAAGTTTATTATTTTTTCTGTTTTCTGTTTTAGCAATTCATCTAATCAGGCAAATGGTGAAGTTATTCCTCCCCAAAAAGATGCTCAGCCTGAGGGGTCAACAGTGGAGACCACAGACGATGCAAAGTTAGTAAATGAGAGCTTCTCTCTACTGACTGTAACTGCTGCTGGGTGTAGGGATTTTTCTTCATATGTCTTTTTTTTTGCATAGTTGGGAATAAGTACCTCCCTCTGTTACAGGCCCCAAGCACCCAAAGAAGAACTTATCCAAAACGGCGGGACACAACCTGAGAAGTCAGACGCCAACACAACTGTTGAAAACAATCAGGAACATGCTGCAGTTGACCCGGCCAATGTAGAACACAATGACGGGGCTGCTAAGGTCTCTGCAGAGGTTCATGTTGCAGAATGTATCCAAAATGGTGATGCACAACCAGGTTCTTCAACAAGTCCTGAGACTGTGTCTCCTGTGGAGCCAGTTGAGCAACCAGTTACCAAAACAACTGCAGATGTTCCCGTGGAAGACCCTGTTGCAGAACCCTGTGCTGCAGCTGTCACAGAGGAGAATAAAGCAACCGCTGAAGTCCCTGTAGTGCCTGCAGTCGAACTGAAACCTCAAGAGGAGCCTTCAACCAAAACAGAATCAGTAGGCCTATATATAACACATTTGAAGGATACAGGAGTAGAATCTGTTCAACCTGCAGAGGTTAGCTGTGAGAAATGTCCTCCAGAGCAGGCTGGAGAAAAAATCGTTGAAGCTGTAGCTGAGGTTGTGGTGAAGTCATCGCCTGACACAGCTGATGTGGTTAGTGCAACACCAGGAAAAGAGCCTGCTCTCCAAAATGGTGTTGATGCAGTGGCTGAGGTTGCTGTGGCACCTGCAAACCCTGCTGTGGCACATGCATCAGGAGAAGAGGCTGCTCCCCAAGCCAGTGCTGAAGCTGTAGCTGAGGTTGTGGTAAAGTCATCACCTGACACGAGTGACGAGGTTAGTGCAACACCAGGAAAAGAAGCTGCTGCTCCCCTAAACAGTGGTGAAGCTGTAGCTGAGGTTGCCATGGTGCCTGAGACCCCTGATGTGACACATACAGCAGGAGAAGAGGCTGCTCCCGAAAATGGTGTTGAAGCTGTAACTGAGGTTGTGCTAAAGTCATCACCTGACACGTGTACTGAAATTAATGCAACGCCAGGAGAAGAGGCTGCTGCTCCCCCAAACAGTGGTGAAGCTGTAGCTGAAGTTACTGTGGAGTCATCACCTGAGACCCCTGTAGGTGGTGCAGCAGGAGAAGAGCCTATGTATGAAGTTATTCTGGAACCTGTCCCTGACTTTGCGGGAGAACCTGTGTCCAAATTACCCTCTCAATCTGCTACTAAAACTGCTACAGAGGGGACTTGTGAGAAAGGTCCTCCACAACAGACTGCTCAGGAAACTGTTGAAGCTGTGGGTGATGTTGCTGTGAAGTCATCACCTGAGACCCCTGCTGTAACTGGTGCAACAGAAGAAGAGGCTGCTCTCCAAGTCAGTGTGAACCCGGTCCCTGACTTGGTGGCAGATACTACCAAACCTGCTGCTGAAACTGCAGTCAAGTCTGTAGATTGTGAAGTTGAGCCTGCAGCTCCAGCAGAGCCAGTTTTTCAGACCAGAACCGAAGAGGTAGTTGAGTGTGAAGTCCAGCCTGTTGACAACACTGTTGTTGAGCAAAGTGTTGAGCCAACACCTGAGAGTGCAGCAGATCACGTGGGGGAGTTGGATGCTGTTAAACCAGTAACAGATGCTGAAGCTGTTCCGGATAAATTCTCTGACAGACCCATTGAACTGTCCGAAGCATTAAATGGGGAACTACCAAAAACCGAAGCTGCTCCTCTGCCTCTGAAAGATCCAGATCAATCTCACACTGAAGAGACCAAGCTGAACCAACACTCTGATGGTACCAACACGTGAGTAAGCTCTTATAAAAAGGAAACACTTCTATTTTACTGTTTTCCACGTTCACGTTTTCACTTGTGCAATAAAATGATTCTTACTGTTTGATAATGACTATTTTGCAGCTCTGAGATGTTTCAAAAGCCCAGGACGATGCTGCAATACTCACCAAGTCTATTCAAGACCAGGTAATGTCTCACAATTTAGAAGATTCAAACACTATGTAAGTCATGCAAAGACAGAACTCAAAGTCAGCAGCAACACAAAGGTTAACATTGGTGATAATCTTTTTTATTAACACTTTCTCTCTACTGCAGGTGTACCAAAGTGTGTTCAATCTGTCTCAAAACATTTGATGGGAATATCAAGCTCCACCTCAGTGACCCCGCGGTGACCTGCCACCCAGAATGCCTAAAGGTTTGTTGTGCCAGTTCAGGAACATACTGTGCATTCTCTCTATCTGTGGTTATATATATATATATATATATATATATATATATATATTGACTGACAGGCTCTTGTCATTGCATGATGTTAATACTGAGTATGTTTTTGCAGTGTGGTGTGTGCAACAGGGTCCTGGGAGATTTGCTGACCCCTATGTTCTTGCATGGCCAAGTGGTCAAATGTGGCACCTGCTTTGCAGCAGCTCTCAGTGCCTGAAGCCTAACCGGGACAAAGACGTCGCTGGAGAGGACTCAAAGCATACTGTAATTAATGTGTTGTTTTGACTGTTGCCTTAAAGGAGCTCTGTAAGATATTTAGAGCTTATTTATACTTCAGTGGTTGTTTCACACAGTTCTCAACATGGAGGTGGCTGAGCTGGTGGCTAGTAGCTAACAGTTCTAGTTCTGACAGAGCTAACAGTGGTAACCGGTGGCGGGGGTACCAGCCTCCGTAACAATGTGGTCCCAGAATCAGCAATGACCACCATATGAGCGGCAGTGATTAGCTAGTCAGTGGGATACACACACAAGTCTCACATGCACTAACATGCACGCATGGCCAGACCGTCTACCACAGTGAAATTATATAAAGATGGACGAGACTTCTCCAGTATTCTCAATGTACAAAAATGAAGCCAAAATGTTCTGGATATGGGCGCAGCCATCTTGTGTTAATGATGTCATTTGGAGCCAAAGTCAGCATAGTTGTGATTGGTGGGTGGAGTCATGGCATTGCCCATGCACCCTCCTTATCCAATCCCGAGCAGCGGCATTGCTCTTGAGTACACACAGCTGCTAATCATGACGTCACACCCCCTGTTTAGAGCATCAAATAACTATTTAAAACCAAACTTCTGAGGTAAATGAACACTTGAACATACATAGGCACGATAAGATCCACCTAAAATGACAGAAACCAACTTTTGGATTTTTTTTTTTGACATTTATTTTGATGTTTTAGTGTGCCCAATGTCCCATCTCCTAACATAGAGGGGGTGGGGCTTATGACCTAAACTGCAGCCAGCCACCAGGGGGCGATCAAGATGTTTTGGCTTCACTTTTGGGGAGCTGTCATGCTTACTATCTTTATAGTCTATGGTCACACAACAGAGAACAGAGAAGCTCAGATTACAGTGCACACAGAGGTAGCGTGACTTCCCTCTCTTCTCAAGATACCATTACTTTACATAGTAAATATTTGTTTGCTACTATATCAATACTGCAAATATCAGATAGAGCTCCTTTAACTCTGTATTGTTTTTTTTTTTTTTAGTGTAATATCAGGATTAAGAATTATGTTATGAAAATGTCTGGCAGCATATGATTTGTGGTAGTAATTGCAAAGATGCATAAATGAAATATAACTGACATGTAAGATTTTTATTGCAACATGCTGTATATGGTTAAAATAAAGTCACAAATTACTCCCTCAGATTTAAGTGGTTTAATCAGCCTTAATTAAAAATGAGCACACAAAACAACCCAGCTCAGTAAGTAGCAGGGCTACACATCAAACATGAGTCACCTGGAGGCACGTTATTGAAGCATCAACACCTCAGTAACATAAAAACAGCTTATTTTAAGCAGTAACCCAAAAACATCCAGAAAAATGGATACATGTCTTTGTTTCCCTCCTACACAGTGGCATTTAAACGAAGCAAGAATGCATTATGAGCGAATGCAAAGTACATGTACTGTAAGTGGAAGCACAATGGGAGATGGGGGGGGTACACGTAACCCATGCAGAGAACTTTGGTACATTCAGCCTCCCTTGATTTAGTTCACACAATGTTGCTACACAAGATGTTGATAATGAGGCAGCAGCAAAATCATATTCAGAACCAATATATGCATCAGTAAACACTGAGCGGACTGCATGCAGTTATGATAATAGAGGCGAGCTGTCATCGCTCTTAATTATTCATGAGACATCATACATCACAATCTGAAAACAGCATCAGCACCAATGAAGCTTCGGAAAAAGAATAAAATGAGAGATGCAACCTGGGAGAGGAAATGAACAACAAAGCTAAGAGAATCATTTGAGAGGAGGATTTGGGGAGGAGGCCGGAGTGTGCTGCTGGATGTGAATAATCTTCATCTCTCTGTCTGTTGTTCATACAAAACAGTGATGAGAAACATTTGTCTGTTATTGGACATGTCTAAAGAAAAACTATAGCAGGTGATCCAGGTTTGGAAGTCGCTGTTTCCCAGAGGATGAATGGAAGTCAAGTGTTGACTTGTCCATCTCGTAGCCAGAGGATAGGGATGACTGGGACGGGGGTGTTTCACTTAGCGGACCCCCTTCCTGCCCAGGAACCGTAAGACTGCGTAGTTGTAGGTGGTCGCAGCCAGATACAGAAACTGCAAAGAAAGACATTGGCATGGAGGTGGGAAGAAAAGAATGGAAAAAAGTGAAAAAATGTATTTGGATTTGAACATAATATGTGCGGGGATAATAATAAACAGCATAGGCAAACACACTACAAGGGTTTGAGTCATTTTTTAAAGGGTCAGTTCACCCAAATTACAAGAAAACACATTTTCTTACTAACCTCAAGTGGTATCTAATCATGCAGATAGTTTTAGTTTGGAGTTTTCCAGTGTTTGAAAAAATATATGAGTGAGATTTCTGCTATAGCCAAGTACAAACACGGTGACTGGAATTTTGTTTGCGATGTGCAGAGCATTGAAAACTGACTCTGGCTGGTGTCCCTGTTACTCTGGATAATCCACATACTGGGTGGAACTATTTCAAACCATTCATAGCGAGGCCTGAAAAGAGATATTGCTGCTAAAATTCATTTTTCAGCGCTTTTACTACCACCATTTTTTGTGGACATTTATCATCAGCGTTGATAATTAATGTAGTCAATTGACATAAGTAATTCCTCAGCTTGTGCTTTATTAATTTTTGGACCCATATGCTATCAGTCTGCTGATGATAAGCCTCTGGGGGCAGCAGCCAAAATTTCCGGAGATCTGGTGTAGCCAGTTGATATCTGGGCCAAGACTTCCTCTCCTGTATGCTGGTCATTTCGGTCAATCTCTATGTCCAGATATCGCCAAATGAATGCAGGTATATTCATTAAAAAAAAGAGAAAAAAAGAAAAAAGCTAATATAAAGCTAAATCGTTGTGAGATGACAGCAGATGGGTTCCAAGACCAATGCATCCCGCCTCTCCATATGGACTTTATATCAGCAGCTTAAACGTGATTAGTCAATACTAATGGGACTACAAAGAGACACCAGAACAAATTTGATAAGAAAATTTTGTCCCATTGCCTTCAAATTCTGCATACATAAGCAGATATCTGTTAATAGAGAGCAGTGCTATACTGACCTGCCATGCTAGCAGTGCTTACGTGTACCAGTATGCAATGCACGTTGCTTTGTCATCTGTCCAATGCACTTCTTCAGCCCTTTACTTTGGCTCTGATATATATGGCGGAATTTTCCAGTCAGCCAAAACACTATAAAATGTGTCCTTGACCATAACACCCTGCGTACTCATGCTTTGGCGTGCCATTTTTGAAGAGTGAAGAGTGAAGAGAACAAGAAAGTTCTGTTTTTGAGCAACATCTCAAGTATGCCGCGGCTACCAGGAGGCGGAGATTAGCCTGTAGTTCAGTCTTGCCTCCAACATCACTGTGACATCATATGACAGCACTGAATGCAGGAGGAACACTAGATTTTGCAACTGTGAACTTTCTTGGTCGATATGACATGCACTGAGAAATGTCGTATCGACTACATATCCTAAAGGTGGTGAATTTTCTTATAACTTCCATTGTATCGGGGTGGCAGCACTAATGCAACGGACAGATTTCTCAAAACCTAACCAAATAACGCCAAAACTATCTGCATGGCTACAACTAAACATATCTTTTTGTTGGCTAATTTTGAATGGACCCTGGATGAACCCTTTATATGCTTTATATATCTAGTAGTATTTACAAGAGCAAGCATAAATGAATACAAATTATCAAAACAATTGCTCACCAGTGCTAAGAGAGTGACCCCTGCACCAGCGAATGCAGCTATGTACAGGTCGTAGGTGACGTAGAACTGTAAGACATATCAAACACAGGTCAGTTTAGTATAGATGCAGAGAACCAGACCAGTCCCTTGGATGTTTGTGTCATTTCATTACATAAAAATGTTGCTTGCACACCCAGTGGCACTACCAAGGGGTGGCCAAGGGGCCCACAGCCACCATGATACATTCACTACCTACCCCCGACCCTCTTGTGAAAATAATGGAAAATTATTTGAGGCCTCTGTGTGGTGTTTTTTCCTTTCAATAAATGCTCACATTAAAATGGCTTATATGTATTTTTTTTTTATAAAAACACAACCAGCCTGTAAACTGTATACTGCAATATATATCCAAAGACATGAAACTTTAAAACAGGGTGGTTGTGGACCTCAGAATGCACTGGTAATGGTCTATGTACATCAGATAGTAACATAACTGTAACATAAAAGTATGCGACTCCTTATCTCTCATATTGATATAGTACAAGAGCATAATAGCGTTCCTGCAATTAGGGTATGTTTTTTGGTTTTGGTGTGTCATCAGTGGCTCCATCTGGCCACACCTATGAAAATTTTCTGGGGGCGTCAGTGCCATCTATTAGTAGTTCAGAGTAGATTTAACATTGATTCTGTACACTGGTTTTAACATGAGGATGCTGACATGACATACTGAACTGTGAGAAATGGAATATTGGATTTCGCTACTCACTTCACTGGTTTTGCAAATAGATGCCAAGGTCATTCCACAAGCCTTGCCTGGCATTGCATTCCAAGGAAGCAGACCTTAAATGAAGACATGACGTAAGTGAGGCATCCCTTACCATTGCTGAATCATGATGAGATATGTCGCATTTGCTTTCATACAGCATATCAGGGACACAGCAGCTAAGAAATTAAGATAACAGTGCACTTATCTTCATTATTTCATAACTAATTCAACAAGCTTTTTGCCTCCACCTCCTGATGATTAATTCATTGCTTTCACGGACGCATTAACATTCCCATCAGGTGGACATGCGGTCAGTCATTATAAGAACAACGCACCATACTGCCTGGCGTCCATGCAAATCCAGCCGTGTTGATTAATGCTGGGGGTTGTTTCAGCCAGGATGTTGATGTTGTGGCAGGTCTGCTCCATGTTGAACAAGAAGAAGACTGGGATAGCAGTGAAGGCAAACACCGCCAGCCAGATGAAGGCCAAGATGTACGTCACTATGATGAACTGTTGAAATAAAAAGTGCAATGTGTAAGGTCACAGAGATGTGGCACAGGTAGCCCAGGTTTCACTGTGATAAATGTGGTGTCATTAAATCAGCTTTCAACCGTAATTCATAGTTCTGAATAGTCAACTGCAGAAACAAAGAACATTTTATTAATCTTAGGAGCGAAAACAAACCAGCATTCAGCATCTTAACAATGACCTGATGTCATATTGCCCTTCCCCTTCCCTCCCTCCTCCCTGTTCTCACCGTCAGGCTGAGGCAGCGGCCACATTGGGTGCTCCTGAATTCACCAAAGGTCTGCTTCACAGCGCTCGTGGTGTAGAAACCCTCAGCCAGCAGCAGGATACCATAGAGGAAGAAAAATGATGCCAGGCCATAGATCACGTACTGGAAGTATTTGATACTGGGATGGTCGCAGAGACAGAAGTCAGGTCAAACAGTAAATCAAACGATTCTGCAGAGGTCAGAGGTCACAATTTTGAGAATTAATTGATGCATCACTCACAAGGAGGCCATGACCACAAAGTCTTGAACGTTGCGGGCGAAGTAAGTCTCGACGAGGACTTCGGTCTGGGACAACGCTTCATGCCCACAGCCACAAAATAATGCCATGCCAGCATAGCACAGCAGGGTGGCCACCAGGGATGGGTAGGGCACTGCCCCAATGCACCGGATACAGCAATCATAACAACCTGAGGGGGCATAATATATCAGCACACAGGCGGCACACACCGCACATATAACAAAACAACACATCTACGCCACGGTGGGGAACTCTTTTACCCTGTGGGGGGGCTATGAAAAAGGCCTCGCTCTGTCTGCAAATCCATGAGCATACACCAAACCCCACCAACAGGCAAAGAAAGCAACAGAAAAAAAAATTAGTGACAAACAAGAGTTCAAGCAGCGATTCCCAATAAAGCGTCCAAACAAAAGCAGTCACCACTGACTTCACGACAATCTCATGCACTTCTTCCAGTGTAAGCTGCGCTGTTGAAGCAGGTAGCAAATATCCACAGTGTTAATAAATGCATTGGCAGAAATGGGATAGAGGAAAGCACCTAAGGCTTTGCAAAGCCAAGGCTGCCTGACCGGAAACATTTGCTGCTTCTGATCCTGTACTCCACAACAAGAGAGATCCCAATGCCAACCAGTGATGTACAGTGCTGCCTACAAGCTATTGCTACAGTAAAATAAGCCTCAGCGCTGACTTCATCTGTATGTGAAAGCTCCTCTGCTGGTACCAACACCTCACAGCTCAGCCTCTACTAACTCTGGTCCTGCCCTCTCTCTCCAGCAGTCACAGGCGTCACCAGGCGTGTGAGAGATGCTCGTGAAGCTTCAGGGCCCTGAAGAAAGAGCTTCTCTTTGTGGCTGCAGATACAATATCCATTGTATTTGCCATGATCAGGGAAGAACAAAGGGCAGCGATGTCAAACAAACAAAGAGTGCCACAATACACACACAGTAGTATATGGTGGCAGGGGGGTCGCCAGAACCGTCTCTACACCACAGGCAATGTCACTACTCAGGCCATCCTCCCTCAACAGCTGGCTGAGACTGGTACCACGGTACTGAGTGTCAATGCTGGCGGGGGCTGGGTTCAAGTGTTCAGAGAGTGGGTAGAAGCATAATGAATGAGAGGGGCAATTTGAATATCTCAACAACAACAACCCCACTCAAAATTTATTGCTACACATTTTGAAACCCTTAGGTGCCCATTGCCTAAATTGTCTCAGCACGATGAAACATTCTGATAATTTAAGGTTGAGGTTAAATAGGAACACACGGACAAACATTAGCCTGAGACAAAACAGCCAGCCCCCCCTCTTGCCAGTTTCACAAATTATTGGATTTTAGTTGGAAGGAACAGAGGCTGTGAGTTCAACAAACTGCTCCTAAAGTATAAATAGTAACAGCAGGGAGACTGCTAGAGTCCCAAAAATGATAGTGCCTGCAGACGCCCACGCTTCAGCTGTGCCCTGCTGCAACAGTGGTTACAGTGACAAAGTGATACAGGCCATCATAGCCTTTATTCACATTCAGTGCAAAAGGCAGAAATGCATTTTTTACAGTAGAAGCAAGATGATTAGTCAGGACTAAAAAGCTGTTAAAAAAAGGTGTGAAAGCACATGCACAAGTTGTTTCTAAGTGATAAAAAATGGTTAGCAGAGGTTGTTTGGGTCCACAGCTCTCATGAAAATGTGCTAATTTACACCCGTGACACATGTGGGAGTATCTGACCTCTTTCACATGAGTGACCTGGCATGGCCTTGGCATGATGAGAGTCAATGCCCATCTCTGTCAGCCACTCTGATTCCAGTCTTGTTTATGGTTAAAAGGGGTTAGAAGAGGTAAAGAGGAGTTCTCTCTCTTTTCAGCAGAGAGAGAACTCCTCTTTAGGAGAGGTAAAGAGGAGTTCTCTCTCTGTTGAAAAGAGGGTAATCCTGGCTGAGCCTGTGTGCTGTTTACTTTTTAGTCTTTGGAAATCATCATCAAATTATATATTAGGGATCAATAACAAAGGCTTAATGTGTAATCCATAAGTGGATATAAAAAGAAAATTAACAAATGAAAACACAGGATCAATTTGCAGCAAATCCTGCCTACAGGACAACATGATGTCTAAGGGCAGAAAGGATATATTAAAGGCAACATTAGTGAGTTATTGAAATCCACATTTTCAAATCACATTAATAATAGATGATAAGAGTTATTAAAGATTCTGTGCACTCACCCATGTCCAGAAAGAAGTGCAGGGGTTATTGAAGTTTTGCTGGGTGGCTTTGTGACTGTGATATGAGGATATGAGAAGTTATTCCCCGCCACTCCTATATGAATCTGACTCGCGCTTTTGTCTCATCAACAATAGATAGACCACATCTCCCCGAGTCACATCTTAAAGTCACAAAGTCCCATTTCAGCTGCCAGTCATTATTTATGGAGCCATGGGTTCAGAATTGGGGACAGCGAGTGGGTTAGAAATTCTAATATGAGTTTTTTTCTTGGTATTTGGTGATATTTACTGTATTTTAGCTGCTGTGACTCATATTTGTGGCTTCCTCTCATTTCAGTAAAATATGTGGGTAATTTAAGATAAGATGGGTAAGATGGGAGTTTTTGCATGCACTCCACAAAGATTAAATCAGTTTATACACTTTGGCCAGTCTATAATATCTATATTTCACTGTTTCCCTTAACTTAATATGCATAATGCAAATGAACTAACACAAGTATCTAGAGATTTTTCACATGTTTTTGCCTCAGAGTTGTTGAATTATTGTGCACATTCTTTTGTGGGGTGCATTTCATCAACTTCCACTAGTTCCTTTGTTCATCGTCAACATGCATGTGTTGTCTGTCTGCACACACACATGCTCCATGTCAGCAAGACACAATTAACAGGGTCCTCAGAGCAGCGTCCTCAGAAACACACCGAGATAAGAGGTACGCACAGACAAAAGAGCGAAATAAATCGAAATGCCAGTGACTGACATCGATGAAGTTGACTAACAAGGGTGACATTGACGGTCGGGTCCAGCTGCTGCCCTCCTTCCCTCCCTCCCTCATGTTTGACCCAGTTGATGTCAAAGCTGGGTTCAGTACAAAGAAGCCAGTGTGGAGCAGGAGAAAACACCATGCTATCTTTTTTTTTTTTTTTGGAGAAGCCCCTCATCCTATTTTTGCTTCCCATTTGAAGCACATGACATATAACTGCATGTTGTAAACAGACACTAATAATCACTTCATTCTCTTACCTTATATGAGATTTAAATGAAATGTTATCAATACTTGTAACACAGTTTACTCTGTTACGTAACATCATTAGCTAAGGGAAATAACCACATAACCATCATGTGGTCCCCTCTAAGATCAGCACATTTGAGAGCTGTTGTTAAACATAAATTCACTCCTCTTAATATGGTGCATTCACAAAACAATAGCCTTGTGGATTGGTAAATTGCTGGATTTGAGTTTACAGTCTGTAGCCCTTTGTCTCTTAAAAACCCAGAGCAATATAGCATCAAGTAATTACAGTAGCATGTAGAAGGGATTAATGACAACAGAAAGTGAGAGAGCGGAGAGGAACGATGCCTTTGAAATCTCGGAGAAAACCATGCAGCGAGAGAGAAGGGGAAAAAAGAGACGAGGAGCATTAATTAACCTCAGTGCTGTATGTGAGAGTGTAGAATGGTTGTCAGCTTTACTTGTGAGATGTGAATTAGCAATAATGTTGACAATCAAAGGCCAGGATTAGGTAGGAGGACAAGTTTTAGAGGCTTGCTGGCTTTGGTGACACGAAGAGAGCAATTCATTCATTTATGAATAAACTCCATTCCACAAAAGCTGATGCAGATGGTGGCCGGGGATGCGAGCAGCTCAGATGATGAATTATTGGGTAACGCTTAATAAGAGCGCCTAACAGTTATTAGTTAATGCATGAACTGATTTTGAACTAGCGCATTACTCTCTGAGCTTTCAAGTAAGTTGCAAATGCTATTAGGATGCATATATCAATATATGTTTTGCATAATCACATAAAAAATGATACCTGTATTATAATCAGCACCATGGACAGCAGTGACTACACAGTTAGTGTACAATAAATCAATGTATGGGACTGTGAATGCAGTATGTCTATGTGATGTTGCACAGTGCTCTGTCTTTGAGTCATTTTTATAATTGTTTGCCATGTGATAGATACACTCGCCAATATTTACGCACTGGAAGTGGTAATATGCATGTGTTTATACAGGGGCGGAGGGAGGCCCTGTAAAAATATTTGCACCACCTTCAATCCCTGTTATGGTAA
Organism: Epinephelus moara; assembly: GCF_006386435.1. Lineage (NCBI taxonomy): Eukaryota > Metazoa > Chordata > Actinopteri > Perciformes > Serranidae > Epinephelus > Epinephelus moara. The sequence continues at coordinate 2,567,406 of NC_065508.1, read as the reverse complement.
TGTGTGTTATCTTGTGACAAAACGAACAAACAGGCATCAAACAAACAAACAAACAAGCACTTGGAGGACAAAAACACGTCAGGCTCAGTCAGAAGTGAATTCGGTGGAGATGACCTCCCACGGTGGGTACCTAAATTATTTGTTTTACCGCATGATGAAGTAAAGGGAGGACTGAGCTGTTCTCCAACAGGGTGTTTATTTGCTCGCGTGTTTGATTGTCTTTCATGATAATCTCAGACTCTGCTGGCTGCCTGTTTGAAGCCCGGGGACATGGCAACCAGGCGCTGTGTGTTCCAACATTTTTAAAGATTTAGCCTAAAACTGCAGGAGGAGCAGAGCAACAGCAGTGAGAGGCACAAGTGGAACATTAAGGAAAGATGGAAGAAAAGGACTGTGGTGTTGCTGGAGGTAGATAAACATAAAATTGTAAGTGATGAGCATATTGGCAGAGACACTCAGTGGGGTTTGGATAGTCTAGTCATTCTCTGAGAGCCTTAAAGTGAGACTGTATAACTCTTATAACAACTGTGACCACAGTGACAACTATACAGTAATGACAGATGGTAAAACATAGTTGCCTGGTATCAGACAGAACTGTCAACTTGTGACACACACACATTTCCATCTTCAGTCTGATGTTGAGACATATTTAACTGCAGACACGCTCTGTTTGTAGCATACACGACACCCCCCTACAAACCGTGCCCACCAGTAGTACAACACAAACCCACCACCACATCTATCTGAACCTTGATACACTACACTGTGGTGATAAATGAGACACAAAGACATGATTCACTTTATAAGTAATGACATGTAACCCTTCCCATCACCCCTATCATGACCTTAACCGCCTCGCTTTTAACGTAATACTTAATAGCTAACGTTGGTTTAATTGCTAACTTAGCATTAGCATAAGTAATGACATGTAGCTTTTCCATTACCATTACCCTAACCTTAACCGCCTTTCTTTTAACATAATACTTTATAGCTAACGTTGGTTTAATTGCTAACTTAGCATTAGCATATTGTAATGTAGCTTTTCCATTACCATTACCCTAACCTTAACTGCCTTTCTTTTAACATAATACTTCATAGCTAACATTGGTTTAATTGCTAACTTAGCATTAGCATAAGTAATGACATGTAGCTTTTCCATTACCATTACCCTAACCTTAACCGCCTCTCTTTTCACATAATACTTCATAGCTAACATTGGTTTAATTGCTAACTTAGCATTAGCATATTGTAATGTAGCTTTTCCATTACCATTACCCTAACCTTAACTGCCTCTCTTTTAACATAATACTTCATAGCTAACATTGGTTTAATTGCTAACTTAGCATTAGCATAAGTAATGACATGTAGCTTTTCCATTACCATTGCCCTAACCTTAACTGCCTCTCTTTTAACATAATACTTCATAGCTAACATTGGTTTAATTGCTAACTTAGCATTAGCATAAGTAATGACATGTAGCTTTTCCATTGCCATTACCCTAACCTTAACTGCCTCTCTTTTAACATAATACTTCATAGCTAACATTTGTTAATCGCTAACTTAGCATTAGCATAACAGGATATAGCCTTCCATTTTATGTTACCCTCACATTAACCACCTCTCTTTTAATGTAATACTTAATAACTACCTCATCACTAACTTATTACGAGCATAAGTAATGAGGTGTAGCCTTCGTATTACCCTTACCCTAATTTTAACTGCCTCTCTTTTTGTGTAATACTTCATAGCTAGCTAATTGCTAACTTAGCAATTGTATTGGGACCAAGCAGCGAAGGGGGCTGATCGCGGACTGACATGTAGGCTAGGTATGGTGGGTGAGTCCTGTAGCTACAGGGTGGGTCACGTAGCTGCTCCAGCTGCAGTTATACCTTCTCACTGACGTCCACACAAATCGATTTCTGGGGGAGAGGGGAATTTGAAATGTCAAATTTTGAACGTCATTTAAAATCCAAACTTTTGGGTAGCCATGCCAAGATATTGGTTCATCTGGGATTTTAAGAGTGTAGTAAAGCAAAGTAAAAACAAATTTCAATTTTAAGCTATATTGAGTAGACATGCTGATTCAGAACAGCCTCGGTGGCAGCCTCGGTTTCCATTGTTGTTATTACTCCCAATTGACAATGGCACACCGCTTGACAATGCTTGACCAGGGCCCGGTACTAAAGGATTATATGAAATCAGGATTAAACAAATAACGCGATAATGGGATAAAAAAATGAGAATTATCAGCCCAGTTTACACATGAAAAAAATGTCATTTGATTATAGTTTCATTGACAAGCATTACTTGATTGCATTATCATCACCACGTCTCTAAAATGTTTCAACATTTTCAGTAAGTTTTTTCTTGCATTTCAAGAGCAAAGTCCTCCATGTGGCTTTGATTCAAAAACAGTCGCAATAAAAATGTACAGAAAAGTAACAACATCCCATGTTGTAGAATACAAAGAATGCATATACTGTTTTCATATCGGATAATTTGATCCAACCAACAACTACTTTTATTGCTGCATCATTTTTTTTAGTATAAGGTGAAATATATGTAATGTCTGATTTTGAAGCAGCCTGATCTAAAAGGATTCAGATTACATTTTTTTTTCAATCCAGTGGATTGTGTTGCTAATTACAAAAATTGCCTTGCAGTTTGGATTCCATAATTAACTACATTTCAAAGTAATCTGATTCAACCCTGTAATGACAACAGTTCCCGCCTGTGGTGCCTATTGGCCAATTGTTAGTCTGCCTGCGGTGCTCAATGGATCTGTTCATACCAGACAAAGTAACTCTGTGGTAGTGAAACCCTTAAAATATGGAAGTGACTAAAGTTTTATTTGATTGATTATGTATTATATCTTTTTTTTTTTTTTTCCAAAAGTTACAGTCTCACTTTAACCCTGACCCTAAACTAATCCTGGCTCAACTCCACATTAATCTCAAAATCAACCTCATTCTGTTTATGATATTAAAAGAATACTCTGATCATTTAGCATTGCTTTCCTTTACCACTGTCAGAATCTAAATTCATGCAGCAGAGCCATCTTTTTTATTCCATGCAGGATTATTTTGTCTCAAAACCTCTTGCCATCATTACCCACAATGCCACTTGACGGCAGAGTGATCAGTCAAATATTCGGGTGCGCTAGTAGCAGCTAATGTAGCCTCGAGCCAGCAGCCTCTAGCAGAGATGGGTAGCGAGCTGCAGAGGTCTGGTTAACTTGCTTCTTTCAAACTCCAAACCCCCAGATTACTTTTTCATTTTCAAGCTTGTCTTCAGTTCAGATTTATAAGGTTTTCTTGTCAGCTCCCTCTGGAGCCACAAACTTCTTGATGCAACTTTTTTCACAAATGCAGTAGTACTCTCCATGACCTGTAAACAGACTTTGATGTTTAATTCTCATGCATTAGCATACACGAAAGGCACAAACTGGGGCTAATTTAACCTCAACTCTAGGTTAACACAGACACTGTAAAGCTTTTGACATTTCACACAATTATGAGCATCCCTTTTAACTCTGTAGACTTTTAAGGACACATTATCATCCCAACTTTTGACAAGACTCATCTTTAGTTCCAAAAATCTTTTAATAGTGTCTCATTTAGATTAAACAACATTATGATAGGTTCAAAGAAATCAAATCTCAAAGCTTGATGTCCATCATGTCCATTCAGTAAAGAGTGACCCCTGGATATATCTCGGTACACACGGGGTCCAAACCACCTGGAGTAGGAGCAATAATCTGTAAGTCTCATGAAACTCCTTTTTAAATGTGAATAATTGAGTTGGTATACATACAATTACAATGTAATTACAGTTATCTTTCTGAAGACCTTACAGTATTCATAAACAAACGACAAATAAAATGTTGGTCTAAGTTTATTCTGTACAAAGAAGCCAAGCCAAAAGAACCATGAGTTGGTTGGAGTAGGAAAACACATTTTAAGCAAGTTTCTTTTTATAGTAAAGCAGAAGTTATATTCCTACAATGTATTTAAGCAAAATTGTTGACACGTGAAACAAAAATATAGCAAGGTTACTCAAATAGACTACAATAGATTACACAACACTACATATGCAAAACCGAATGGTTAATTCCAAACAATGCCTAATTTACATTTTTGTTGCGCACTTCTCAGCACATACCCACACACTCGTACCCAATCACACACACCCACACAGCAGTGCTATATTTTGCACTACTAGATAGAAATATTTTGGATAAACTGGACATTATTACCACGTGTGACCAGTAAAATTTCAATCCATTGTTGTTATGATACCACAGTAATTCCTTATGTGAGCGAGTTACAAGGCATTTTAAAGTAATTACAGTAAAAATACATTTTCATAATAAGCAATGTACCATGAGAAATATGTATAAAATAGCTTGATAATAATAATAATCATAATAATAATACTGCTTTTCAGCTTTTCCCCAGATCTCATCTCTGTCCACCACGAGTTGTAATGTCACTTCGTTCCACGAGATCAAAATAGATATCACAGAGTAAGAAAAAGCTTCCCATACAAATCCAACTGTATAAACATTATACTAAGTTCTTGCTAGGTAAAGTTCCAAAAAAGCCAAAGTGGAAAATGAAATGCACTTTTTCTTTTTGCCTGCTTTTGAAAATGATTATTATAAAATGACTCTGCAGTTAGACTTCCTATTATGAGAGAGCAAAGGCAGGATGTTGGCGGTTGTACACCTTTGGAAAAGACAGAACGAACATATTCAATCCTATTTTACCTACACATCCTAAATACAGCTTTACATTTCCATGTTTTATGTACGTCTCGGCTCTCCTTCCCATCTCCTCTCATCTCCTGCCAGGTTATACCCGAGTGGTAGAGTGGGTGCTGGGCAGGCCTGCAGAGCTGTAACCAGCAGGGAAGGTGCTGTACGGACTCATGTTGGAGAGGCCCATCAGGGAGTTGGGAATCATGGTGATGTTGTTGGGGGTCATCAGTGGGATGTCGTCAGGGGAGCGGCGCTGGCTCAGGGAGTAGTCCAAGGTGGGCGAGACGTGGAGAGGATTGTGAAGGGCTTCACACTGGTTCCTTGGCTGGGACAGGGTCTCGTCTATAGTGTTGGTGTGGCTCACGTTGTTGCCTTTGCTGTCACGCTGGGGACTGGGCTGCTGGGACGTGTCCTGCCGACTGCGTTTGTCCTTGCGGTAGTACAGAGCAGCGAAGGCCAGGACGTTGAGGAAGAGCAGTGATGCCCCTACAGCAATGGTGACGCTGAGCTCTGTGGAGTAATCTCTTGGGTTTGGCATGATCAGAGGGCCCATCTCCCTCCCACCTTCGCCGTCGTTGTGGGCAGTGGATACAGGAGGCCTGCCGGTGCTGCCTGACCTCTTACCGTTGGACTGGGTGGGATCCAGCGGAGTGACCTTGGTGGTGGTGGAGGAGTAATGGAACATGTCATGGAGGTTGTAGAGATGGGGCACCAGGTGTTTCCAGAAGGCCACCTTGGTGGCACGGTAGTGATCACGGATACGAGGCTTCAGGCCAATGTGTAGGTACAGCTGGTCATAGGGGTCGTACTTGGACCAGGCCACCTCCTCAAAGCGGTTGGCCTTGGTGTGGATGAACTTGGTGTCCTGTGGCACTGGTTTGTTGGGATCCCTGCAGACACATGATGGAGATAAACTTGAGTCATGAGAATAAATTAGTAGAGTGCTCATTCAAAACATCCTTGGTCTTTGGTATTACTGCCTGCAACTTTCTCGAGAACTGCTCAACCAAACAACTTCACACTCAACACTGCGCTTCTGTGGGTCCTGAACACTACACTTACCATGACAAAGTTGCGTCCCTAGCAATGCCAGAGTACTGGCGACATTTGGGTGCAAAACTTGCGTTTCCATTTTATGGCTTCACTGAAGTAAAAGCCAGGCTATCTACAGGAGCAAAAGAGTTCATTCCAAAAGTTACATCGCTGATGCTTGAAACGCTTGAGTTTGTCACAACGTAGCATAGGCTGACCAAACGTCCTCTTTTGCCCGGACATGTCCACTTTTCACGACCTGTCCGGGGCGTCCGGGGGGTGTTTATAAATCGATGATAATGGTTTTCCTTGTGTGTGTGTGTGTGTCTGTGTGTGTTAGAGTGCAGCATGGGCTGCATATTTCTGTCCGAACCCGACAATCATTCTATTTTGTTATGTCCGAAACCGAACTGAGCGTTTGTGTCACACAGTTGTTATGGTTACAAGCTATTTAACAGGCCGGGCGTGCGCCGTGGGTGCTCCGCGGAGAGGGAGACCTCCGTGTTTGACACGGGAGCGGGTGGCGGGAGGTCCGAGGCTTCCAGCGAGGGGAGATGGAGAAATATAACAAAATAAGATAAAATAGGAAAACCTGTCTCCCTCTTTTATTTTATTTTCAGCGTTTAATCAAGGCGGAGGCGGGCGGC
>NC_065508.1:2511602-2560930 GCF_006386435.1 Epinephelus moara | reverse complement strand
AGAGATATTGTTTTGTAATATAACTGAATTTTCTATCCATACATATAAACTTTAAATATATTAAAATTATAAGGCATCTTTGAGTAAACTGCGAGTATCATTTAAGTAGGCTATGTCGTGGCCAGGCCGAGTGTCCTCTTTTTTGGAAATCAAAATATGGTCACCCTAACGTAGCATCTCCGGTCTCTCTAATCTCTCTTTCTTCATCTGTCCTTGAATATACTGTAGTGAGCGACAGAGAGTGAGCTGTACCCAGCATGTCGTTCAAGGGCCCTGACACACTGAGCCAACGGTTGGCCGACAGCTCATGTCGGGCCATCAGTGAGCGTCTGTCACCCTAGATTTTACGGTGTGTCCCGCACTGATGGCACTAGAATGCCCTTTTGTCAGCTGATTCAGCATGTTAAATCTGCCTGCTGGTGAATGACATCACTCTGATTGGCAGGTCAGCTCAGTGCAGGTGAAGAGAGACAGAAGCAAACAAACAACTGAAGTCACGAGGGCGTGAGATTGAAATAAACTTGTTATATTAGGTAAGATTATGTTTTTTAGCCATTGGGCTCTTTAGCAGAAACAGTTTGTAATTGTTTGTCTTTTGTTGGCTAGTGCACAGTTACTATTTGTTCTTTCAACATCAAGTTGCATTGTTGATGTGCTAACTGTCTAACTGGCGTCTTATATCCATCCTGTTGGTCTCCCTGTTTGCCTCTTGAATGATGAATACAGACTACCCCTGCCTGCTGTGTGCTGCATGTGCTACTTGGCCACTGGCTGTAGTCTTTGTGATTATGTGTATACGTGCAACTTTTTGGTTGACACACAGGCAACGTGTTGGCCTTTGGCACCACTAGTTCTATGAAGTGGGATCACTGTGGCTGGGCCTCATCCGTTAATAGGGGCCCTTTCTCAATAAACCATACACTATGTTCATAATGCACTACTACTAAATACTACATGTCGGTGGATCTCAAGAGCTCCTATTCTGGGCTGCAAGTCCTTGGGTTCTCGACAATACAGCTGCCAAGTGTGAGATTTATCAGCTGAATGGTTGTCGAAGAAATCGGAAGACAGACAAAAAGACAGGCAAAAAGAGACTCCTTCCATTTTAGTTAGATGTGATGGAAGAAACCTAAATGGTAATATTAGTGCTGGGTAATACCTGAGTATTATTGGTAATCAGCTTTCAATACATCATCATTTTGTGATGATATGATCTTATCAAGATATGGATCTAGAAATTAACGATTTAGAACAAGCTGTATAAACATACAGCTTGTAGAAGAAAAGAAATTTGTTGTTGATTTTTGTTGCCATGCCCAATGCAAATGGAAACAAAAGGCTTGTTTGTTGGTAAATTGTAAAATAAAAAAAGAGGAAGAACTTCTTCAACATGAGTTAACACAATGTAATATCACCATCTCTCCTCAAGGGCTCAGCATTCCCTCATTCCTACCCATGAGTCGAGCGGCCTACAGTGACCTGCGCTGTGCTTCCTCCTACTGCTAGAGCCATCATCCACAAAGACTCATTGCAGCTGTGCATTCAATATGCAGGAAGACTCCAGCAGGGCAGCAGCAGTGGAGTCCTCCACTACAATGCAGCTCACTTAGGTCTCTCTTATCTTCAAAGACACACAGCAAATCGGTTCCTCTGTACGACAAATTGTAAAACAAGCTGTCAGAACGGTGCAGAAGCTGCAGAGCTTCAGTCTGTTGCACTTTTAACAGCATGTATTCCCAATGCTGAGTCACTGTTAGTGTAATATCAGGTCGAAATCACCATAGCCTCTCTTGGATATAAACCCTCATTTGCTGAAAACTTAATCACACTGGAAAAACTCTCCTCTCCTTAGCATACTTTAAAATGTCACTGCTTCTAACGGCAATCTGATGGAAACAGTAACTTGAAGGCTTCCCACTCAAATCCTTGCAAACCTTCAATAAAGACATTGCTATTCGGCACCAGGGTATTAATATTATGTATAGCAAGCAAACGTGGATTTACAGTGTGTACATGACAATTCTGTACAAATTATTTGTGCCACCACTACTTGAAATTACGATTCAAAGTAAGGTTGGTACAGGTTAATGGAGTACATCTTCACTGCCTCCTCAAGTTTTCTCTTCGACATAACCTTTCTGTTAAACAGTGAGTGACTGCTTTAAACATTTATGTGATTTAAGCTATAAATTTTAACATCTGTCACCTTCAGCAAGTCTGGCCAAAATGATGAAACTTTGTTATGTGCGTAAAGCGAGATTATACGGAAGCCTAAACTGGCTCCTTTAAAAAGAGACAACATGGCATTTAAAAAGACACAGCTTTCATTTGATAGAGTGTGCTTATTCAATGTGACTGTACAGTTCAGCCTTTCCAAGAGTGTACACAATTAGATATCTAGTTAATACAAATTTTATTTGTATGAGTTAGCAGCTCTTTACATGTGTAGTGAGGTTGAAGAAATTTGAGGAAGCAGGCCTAACTTATAGTGCGAAGTGTGCATTAATGACAATTTATCATTTATAGACTTTCTTATTAATTGATAAAAACTGAAGCTCCACGTTCCATGTGAGAGTTCTTGTGAACTAACAAAGAAGAACAGTAGATAAAGGCTGGAAGACATGGCAGTGGGAGCTCAAGCTGCACTTAATTAGGAGGCACTACTTAAGGCAGAATCCCGCAGTCCTTTAATCAGCATGATAAAGGAAGGGTGAATGCAGCAGAAGTTAGAGGTTGAACATCTCAACACAAATAAAGTCTGCACAAGTGAGGTCACACAAGTTATACCACAGGCCAAAAACTGAGTGTAAATATGTGTGAATAAGCCATATTTAGGTTGGGTGACTAGACCAATATATTGGCTATTGGCAATTGGCTGAGTATATCACCACTTGGTTTTTGTGGGAGATTTCTGTCATTTTATTTTGCTAATTTATGGTCTGCCTCCAAAGAACAAGCGAGAGCAGTGGCTCAGCTGCCCACTGAGCAGCGGCCAGCAACGGTAGACACAGACAGCATGGAAAAACAGAGCCATCATATTTTCACATCAAACTCTGTGAATTTTTTTAATTTTTTTTTTTTATACCAAACTAGAGTTGGAGCAGTGGAAAGCCTAACCAAGACAGAGTTGGTGAGTTTTAATTTGTTTGTATTGAGTTTAAATGAAGTATGTTTCAAAATAAGCTAACAAGGCCGTTAAGATCATCTGTGAAAGAGAAGAACTTAAATCTAAGAGAGCTTGTGGAACATTGGGAACTTGCTGCTCAAACGCATCTACCAGCTAAAACTGAGGTGGTGAAGGGTGGGCTTTGGCAGTAATCCCAACGGTATGATTTTCAATACTGTTAAAAATACAGATGCTAATCTTGCAATTAAACTCATATCCAGAGGCTGTATTGAGGATGTGCTGTATGTACTGCACATCACGCGCCACCAGAGGTTAATCTCTACTGGTGGAACAGGAAGCTGAGCTGGCAAACATGGCTGACATCCGGTGGTGGGGATAACGCTAGAGGACTTTAAACCACTGGCTAGCAACAGCCGAGAGAGACCGCAGTGAAAAACCATGTATTTTCACATCTAACTCGGCCAGTGAAGGATTTAGTTTGACCAAACCAGAGTTGGTGATCGTTTGAACAGTCAACTAGCTAACTAAACAACGAACAAGGTCAGTTTGATTGCAGTGTTTTTCATGATGGGTTAACAAGGCAATTGAGCTAGTCTAAAAAGACACTTGAATTCAGAAGGTGTGTGGTTGTATTTCTCTGTTAAATAAGGACAATAGGTGTAAGGATATTACCTTTGTTGACATTTTGTAAGTTTTTTAAGAGAGCTTTCAAAACATACGGCATGCCCTGGTGAAGTTTCAGGTAGCATGAAGGTATAACAAAGTAGATAACATCCAAGCCTAATGGGGGTTGCCACACACCTGCCGAAAATATCTGCAATTGCCGGTTGTTGGGTTGACGGAGGCCGATTGGAAAATCTTAATGTATGGCCCAACCCTAATCTGTATCAATAAGCCATATTATTATTAACATGTCCTTTGGTTTGTTCCTGGGTTTGCTGTTACTCACCCACTCTTGGCAAAGTTGGTCCAGTAAGTCATAACCACAGCGCTGAGCATGATGTCATTCCTGGAGAAGTTACAGGGGAACAGGTCAGTTGGGCCCACCATTGGGATGCCAAACACATAAGGCACCTCATCTCCGTGGGCTGAGTCTGACCACACTGGCTTCATGAGGCTCTGGCAGTGGTGGTAAAAGGCGTAGAAGTATGTAGGCGAGCCATAGCGGGCGTGTAGGTCAGCCGTCACCACTGAGGGCTCCACCCACTGGTGGTCGGTGAAGAGGGCCACTAGGGTCTTTCTCCTGGTCTCCGGGTTGTCCTTGTCAGCCCAGTCTGTGTACATGAATTTAATTGTCTCCCTCAGTGTGTCCTTGCCTTCTGGGTAGCCATACAAACTGTCCACAAAGTCTGATACTGCAAAGTCAAAGTCGCTGCCAGACACGCCGTCCTCCAGATCCATCACGTTCTCCACAAAGCGCAGCCCTTCTCCCTGATTAACACCTAGCATTATATCATAGTTAAGGAACTCGCCCTGCTCCATCAGGATCTCTGGGTCATCCGGAATGACGTCTCCGTCAATGACCGGACCGAAAGCGACGCGGTATCGGGCAGCCTGGATGTCTTGCTCGACCAGCTCCCTCGCGCTCTTCTTCTGCAGGCAGGAGACCATGTCTACGGTGTCCAGCACGTTGCAGCCAACCCTCTCAGCCAGCATGCGAGTGTACTTGACTGGTTGGTAGTTGACAGCCCAGCTGGATAGAGCTGAGCCGCTTTGGATGATGGCTCTGTGGAACAAACCTTGGGACACAACATTCAGAAGAAAAAGACACAGAAGACAAAAGAAGCCCAGAGAACAGTGGTTAGAATTTTGGCTCAGCGAAAAAAAATTGTATTATTTTCAGCACAAACCTTAAGAGCATTCTGAATCGCCCCAAGCAAAGACAAAATTCACTTTTGCCATTGCTATTCACAATTAAATCCAAGGTTTGTTGACACACAACATTTAGGTAGATAAGAGCAAACAAACCCACATGTGATTCACTTTGAATACTAACCAGGGAGATAAAGCATTAGAGTGAAAGAGAGCGAAAAGGCCAGATTGAGCCTTGCTGATGAGAGGCTGCTCAGTAAAGCAGCTTGTGGAAAAAATGAGCTGGTAATAGGACGTTGGCCCATTCTGCTGTTATTATAATGACAACAAAGGACAAAAATACTTGCTTTTCTGTTGATCCCCTTATTTGTTTGATGTGCTGGCATTACTATGTGCGGATGATGGTGAATACAAGTCAAATTAATGATCAGTTTGCAGTGAGGAGGTTTCTATTTTTCCCTACGGCAGTTAATCACACATGTATCGTAGAATCGTTAATACTGTGTGTCTAACAAGCTGCACAGCTTACATATAGACTGCTGATGCCAACTGTGCGGTGGAGGGTCTGTGCAGGGAGCTGAATATGCAGTAACCCTGATCCTTCAATGTTGATACAGTAAACACGACGCTCTGTTGAATTGTTTATATGCAGTGCGTCACCTCTGTCTCTGGGGATTTTGTATCTACCACCTAAAAATGACAAGTGATATGTATCAAGTCAAAAAATACTCTGCTGAGGTTAAGGCATAGAAGTCGCTGGAAAAATAGTGCAGGGACAGTGTCACTTTCTCCCTCCTCTGCTGTCATTTATTTAAAAAATTTTTTAGGGCAGCAGCTAGCTAGTCTACTTCAAAGACAGCCGGAGGTCTTTGTGCATTCGCTGCAGCCGAGTGAGGGCATCAAATACGAACCTCACAAAGGACAGTTGCCGCAGCCTCTCTGGCATTGACGAAACATACAATTTGTGCCCTTCTTGTGATTCTGTCCAGCATCAATGGGTGGGCCCGGGCAATAATACAGCGAAGATAAGAGGTTCAATTCCCTGTGGGCCACCCACATTGAAATACGCACCTTTGATTCTTGCAAGGAGCTTTGGATAAGTGTTAACCAAATGGCAAGATATTCACTGAAAGAACTCTTTCTTTTCAGGGGATATCAGATACCAGTTTCCTGTGAGAAATATATACTTCAATTCAATGATTTCTATTGTCAGTGCGAAAATAATACTGTTGAAGGCATGAATTTGTATGAAAGCTGAACTAGAATGTGACATTTTTAATTAAAACACTGCCAATATATGTGGGGAAAAAGGAATATCAATGTGGAAAATATTAACCCTATGTCAACCAACCTTGTCTCTGTTTTCACTCAAGGCTCGTTAAATACAGAAGACCAATGAAAAAAAAATTAAATAAAATCATCGTGTTTTTTAATATTTTTTGGACCACCTTTGAAACATTTCACCACACAGTGCAGGTCGGTAAAAGTGGGCAAACAAATCTGACTGACGCTGAAAGACGGAAATATTAGTCAGTCGGAATGGTGAAAACTGGCGCACACAGGTGAACGCGCTGGTGTGGTGAAAACTTTATAATGCCAGTAGGCTTCTTTAAGAGCTTCACATTTTAAGAGGCAAAGCTTTTAGGCTGATTAGACTGAGTAGAGGGGGAACAAAAGCAATCACTTACTTAACGAATACCCCCTTTACCCTACTCCCATATCATAACACTTCATCTCCCTGACAGACCATTTAGAGCTGCACTTGAAACAAAGACCAAAATTCCAAAATGATTAAAAATTATTGTTCAAAATGTAACATTGACATCATCATGATGAGAAATTAATATGATTGCAGTATGAACTTTGTGGAATTTGACTTCATGTCTCTGCATTAATTACTGCTTAAAACTTAGCTCATAACTGAGCAGATCTGTATCGATCAAAGTCAGAGATGATGGTGATTCTTACCCTCTGAGTGGTGGGACAGAGTTAGCAGACTGACACACGAAGCACCAATTCCAGATCCAAAAACTGTTATGCGACCAGGGTCTCCTCCAAAGTAGCCAATGTTCTTACTGATCCAACGGAGAGCTTGAATCTGGTCCAGGAGTCCATAGTTTCCTTTTGCTGCCTGGTCACCAGTACTGAGGAAACCTGGAATATACAGGGAGACAGCAGAGCCAGTGCTGAAGTAGATATCTCGAGTATACTGTATGTCACAGCTTTGATCTAAAGTTGTAGCCCAGCAGGCCATTTGAGTGAGCTGACACCATTTCCCCTTAGGTGCAAATATGCCTTTGCTCTCTCCCACAGTGTCTCGACTACTTTAGGCAACTCCTCGTAATAGTCTGCAAGCAGCAGCGCCCCTCAGGAAGTGATCAGCGCTCTGCTCATCAAATCTGAATTCTCTCCTTGTGTGTGACTTCATAAAATTCAATGTGCATAAATAAATAAATCTTTTACCTGTGCCTGTTTCTCTACACGAATTTCATAAAACCACACAGAGGTCACTGCTGCTCTTACAATTGATCCTATTACTTATTCCCTTGTCTAGTCTCATCTAAACAACGTACTGTTTTGAATGTTAAACACGGGGAAAACTCTTGACCTTGTGAATGCGTGTAAATACTGCATCTCTCCATACTGTGTTTAAATAATTTTCCTTTCAAGAATGGCAAAGGCTCATGATCTTGTACAGATTAGATAAATCCATGTAAAGGAAGATAAATTGTGTTTAAAGAATGGGTCTAAAACAGCTTGTGTGCAACAAGGACGGACCATGATAAGTATTTGCATCACTTTCCCGCTGAAGACAACATTTGTATGCAAATCAAGCTACGCCATGCTACCAAGGTCTCAGGTGCCTATATTTTCTCATACTGTTTACATTTTTCTCTCATGTCTCTGACTCTTTTTATAGGTTATGACAGCGACACAAGTGGAAATTAAAGGGATACTGTGCTGATTTTCAACGAGCTTTCTGTCAAAATGATGTGGGTAGTATGTGTAAATGAACTTTCATTAATCTTGCCAGTAACCCTTGCTCATGTCCTAGCTCATCTGCCGGGTGATGTGTTTCGCAACGGATTTTTGCTGGCTCTAGAGCTGTTGCTCACACCACAGATTGTACTTCTGCATTAGGACACAAAGAGTTAAGAGGGAGATTGAGAAACAAATCCACCCCTCTCTGGCTCTCTCTAACTCAGATCAAACTCAACCCATGATTCTGTCACTGTGTTGTCTATTTCTGGCCTAAAAATGTCTTCAGAAAAATATTTTAGCAAACTGTTTAGCTGGATTACATGAGTTTGTGCACAGGAAGTGGGCGCCATACTGTTTCCTGTATTGTAGCAATGGAAGCTGAAAAAACAAACAGTAAAGCTAAGCAGTGTTGATCAAATATGAACCAAGATTATGTTGCTGCATCCCCTCACCTAAAATGTTTTCAGAAATATTTGAGCTTACTGTTTAACTGTAATTCAAGATAGTTTGTTACTAGCTGGCCGCCATATTGTTTTCAGGCAGGAAACTCACATTACATCTCCCACCAGCTAAAGACTTTATTGGTCTGGTGCAGCACAGTACATTCTGGTAGTTGTAGGTTGAACGCCACAGCCCCTTTTCTCCGTTTTTTCTCTGGTCGTGTACCACTAATTTCAAATGTATTAATGTTTTTCTACATAGACAGCCCAGTTTTATGAAAAGACCATCTTTCCAGCAGTGGAACACTTCTTTAACATCTATTGTGACAGCTTATTTTCCCGCATTAAATGGGCTAATTACACCATTTGAAACACCATTAAAAGTCACCACACAGAGACGGTGTCATCACCTAATATTCCAATTCTGTAGTTGAGCGTGACGACAACAACATTCCCATAACTGGCCAACACGCTGCCGTCCATCATGTTGCCAGTGCCCTCCATATAGGAGCCTCCGTGGATGTAGACCATCACAGGCCGAGCTTCAGAGTCCCTTATATCTGCAATGCAACACACACACACACACACACACACACACACACACACACACACACATGCTGAGCAAACAACTGCCAAGGCAACAGTAATGAAATGGAGAATTAATGGAGCACCGTTATTAAAACTTTATATAAACTGTTCAGTGTGAGGTATGAGTAAAGACAGCTTAGAAAAGGTGCTTAGAAGCAGTGGTAGGCTTGTGGTTTGAAAGCTGTAATGACATTTAGAAAATGCATGGTAAATACACTCTGACAAGGGGTGTATGAATAAAAGGGTCAAGTGTAATTAACGATTGCAGTGCATGTAAGTGCACAACCAAGCTTAGTCGCTCTGTGACATATCTGAAATTCTCTGAATTTGAGGTAGAAGGAGAAGAAAATGTATTGATTTGACTCACTTGAGAAGGAAATTCTCCAATGATTTTACAGTACAACATATAATATGCATGCACAAGCATAAAGTACATGTTTCATGTGTGTTGGACTGAAAAATACCACACTACACTGAGCTTGTGTTATCTACAAGAGAAAGTGTTCTCTTTTTCAATAAAAGAGAAAATCTGTGTTTCATGTTTGCACAGCAATTCATTATATTGGTCAAAGACTGTCTTTAAAGGGGAATATCAGACAGATAAGTAGATAATACAATCTGTGGATCAATGTGCATGGCAGCAGAGATGTAGCTCTTACTGAAAGGATTGCTACAGAGCTCAATTCAAGACACGAGGTTGCAGCAACAGCAAACTTATGTAATCAGAAATCAGATAACACCGTTTTTCTTATTCCACTTGAAATAAAAGAGCCCCCACGTTTTTTTCGAGAAAGTAAAAAGTGAGAAGTGTAAGATCTTCAGCCACCAAACTCAAGCTAAAAGAATCCATGCATCAAGACTTTGAGCTCGTAAAAATACCTTCAGATATATGAGTCTCAGCATGTGAGAAAGCCGCCCCCTTTTTCCTGTGTTGGCTCCCTGGGATTCACATGAGGAAAAGAGAAGTACAAAATTCAAAATAGCATGGTTGACTGTGCCTCTTCTACTTAATATACGGTCCAATCAAACTGACAGAATCAGGAGAAAAAAAAAAGTCCCACAAATTATAGGCGAAAGGAGATTACATACAGCATGTTGCACTTTTCCCTGTAATTGCTTTTCTGACAAAATGTAGATGACATTATGCAAAATCTTGTATGACACAATTACATTATGAGTTAGAGCAGAGTTACAAAACAATCTGTTAGTTTTTATCAAGCAAACATATTCTTGTTTCTTGTTAGATACTTGTAGGAGATGGCACAGTGGGTGTATGTGCACACATCCACATACACCCACTGCTACCTTTGAATGGTTTATTATCTTGTCGTTATATTGATCCAGCTGCCTCGGCTTTGACTGGAGTAATACATCTTTCTTGGTTCATTTCTATCTCTCTGTACAATTATATTTTTACACAAAGTGTCATGTCGATTCTTCAGGTAAACCACTGCAGGAAAGCTCCTGAAGATATGAGGTATAGGGTTTATTGATGAATGATTAATAAACTCTGACTTCTTAGTTCGGCATGGGAAAAGGACTACTGGAGATAAAAATGAAAACAGCAAAGGTTTCACATCAGCGAAACAAATAATAAAGTAACAGAATGCCCAGGGTGCATTTTAAATAAACAATGACATAGTCTAAGGAAATAAAAAATGTATAGAACCGATGGGTTATGTTATTTCCTGAAATGTGAATGCGAGTGTCATGTTTAATTAACCTGTTTGTGTGCCGGGCGAGGAGGCCTTTAGGCAGCACTCAGACCAGGAGCTTTATAAAACGTGGGCTGCACCATTTTGGACAGCTACCTCTCAAGCGGGCTGTTTATCTGTTGCTACGCTACCACAGGAAAGTCAGTCAAAGAGTGGCATGTTACATACAAAAGCTGAACACGGGCCAACTTTGAATGCTGAGTGTTCTGTGCTATACTGAATGCCTGAGAGGGAGGAAGTATGTTCTTAGATGGAAACCATGTTCAATTGGTGTATTGAAGTAATTAGAGAAATCTGTTTGTCAACACTCGATTCAGAGAAGATACAGCGTTACTGTGGGGTTACATTGTACTACTAATCTCCAGATTCACGGCAGAATCACAACATGTTCCCTTGCTGGTTCATTTCACAGTTCTATTAGATACAAAAATGGGAGGGATTCAGCAACCGACAAGCAGAGGTTGACTCCTGTACCTCACTAATTGGCCCCCAACAGACACACTGTCTGAACAAAGCAGCGATTCAGTAAAATATGAAGAAACTGGAATTTTTAGCAAACATGGAAAGCTGGCACTGCTAGCTTTACCAGATCTCCAAAGTAATGCTTCAGGATTACTTTTGATGCTCAGTGGTGACAGCCAAGTATGCTAGGCTCATCATTTTAAATGCTGGAAATTATTGCTTAGTTAAGGTAGAGCACCGCTCGAACAACACCTTACCTCAGCGATATTTCACTGGATGTCTATTAATGGGAAAAATATCCCACTACATTTATGTTTAGTTGTGCCTCTTTGTGTGTATCTGTACACAGTCTTCAGTCGCCACAGCTACCAAAGTATAGATAAATTCCTGCTTATCCATGGGAACATGACTGTTATTCAAATGGAATGTGACTGCAACATGTGAAACAACATTGCTCTGGATGGTAAATCAGCCCTTGGTGGCAGCAATGACATGAGCAGTGGTCGCAAACATGCTTCATGATGATAACAGGACGACATCAATAAAAATGATCAATAGGTGTGGATAATCATCGCTGTCCATTTTACCGCACCGACTCACCATCCTCTGTTGGAGCGTAGATGTTTAGATATAAACAGTCTTCGCTCTGATCCTGAATGTACGTGGCTACTGTGTCCAGGTTATAGGTGAACCATATGGGCATCATGATCTCTGGCACGGTGTTGTGGATGTTCTGAGGGCACACAGGCATGAAGTGGGTAGCATTCTTGATACCTGACCAAGAGGAGGGCTGATCAGGGGGCATGAAGCGCTTCTCGCCCACGGGCGGAGCAGCATAGGGGACCCCCAGATACTGATCAACGGGCCGGAGCACCTCGCTCGGCACGGGAACCCTGAGGCCTCGCAGTTTCCCGAACTGGGTGGTCACTGTCGGGTAGAATTTCTGGCTTGTTGCCTTGGTGAATGACCAGCAGGAACATAGTATCCACCAAAGAAGAGCACAGTGGGTGATGGTTACAGTCCCTTGATGATGTAGCAGGTGTGCAGGCAACAGATGGTCTCTAAATGTAGCCAGCCACATGGTCTGGGCAGGACAGTGCCCTTGCACAGCACTAATGCACACTGTAGTGTCCGCTCAGTCCCTCTGCACGGACTCTGTCAAACAGACATCACTCACTGCGTCTTCGGCTGTTATCAAATCCGAATACACCTCAGCCAGGTATGGACGGCCACAACTTCCGCTTTTCATTGCAGTCCACACAAATCTGAAAACAAGATAATCATAAAATGAGATGAGAAAACATCAAAACTATATGAAAATAGTCTTAAATATCCATGTAAAGGACAAAGTTTTATCTTCTTCCTGTATCTTGGGGCTCAAAATACATACTTTTATATAAGCTTAATATCGGTATGCCACATCCACTGTAACGCTTCGATACTAATAACCTTTTGGGACAAACTGCTGTCTTAAAAGAACAAATTTATGCTTTGACATGTACAAATCACTGAATACTGATCTCTGTGTATCAGTGGGGGAGGAGATGGGAGGAATCTGAAAAATCCGTCTGCTGTGATGTTGGAGCGATACTGCGAAAAACATCTCGAGATAAAAGGTGTTAAGCACCCCTTTTCTCATGTAAGAGCAAAAAAGTGAACAGCAAAGAAAGACAAATCTTTATTAACATGCTTTGAAGAGAGATTAGAAGGACATTACTTGGAAATGTCTGACTTGTGATGATTCAGTGTTTAATACATTTCAAAAACACCAAATATCTAACACCATGAATAGCCTTTTTTTGTGTCTTACATCTAAGCAACACTGTCTGTCACTACTTTGAAGGTGCACAATAGAAGTGTCCCAGAACAAGCATGTCTGATGGGACCACACAAGCACCAGCCCATCCTCATAAAGCAGAGTAACTGCAGGTTAATTGAAAGACTTGAAGAATGCTTATAGGTAGCGAAAGACCATTTAAGTTCACTATCACGGGAAAAGGATCCTTTGACACTTCTTTTTGAGAATTCGATTGGTGGTAGTCTTCGTCTGGTGCAATCCATTTTCCCCCTTTTCACTTCTTTCAACAAACACTAATGGCTAGTTTTTGAAAAAAGGAAGGTTTGTATTCAGCTCAAAGCCATAAATGATATCCTGTTGATTCTGCATCTCTCTTTACTCTAAGTGAAAAATCCTTGATCTTGGATCTGTCAGTTCTTCCAGTAATATTGGACTGCTTAATGCAAAGATACAAACACTTGCCTTGCATACGCATAATCTGTTTTCTACCCCAACTGCAGTCACCACAGCCTCTATGTGGTGATAGTTTGTCTAGTTACCGGTTCACCAGCGTGCACGCTTCAGTGAACAGGGGAATACACATTCACCCCTAATCACATGTGCATATTCAAATAAGGTATCAAATGTAAGCTCACCCATGGAGAACTGCAGAGAGCAAATTGTGTTCCAATTAACTACTTTGTTATCCAAAATGCATCCCGTCTTAGCCCTTACGGTCTCGGATAGCAGTAAGCATAATGTGCTCGACATCAGGCTCTCACTGGCTCGTCAGTGAGCAAAGCAAAAACAAGCTTGTTAACCTAATCAAATCTATTGACGAGTACTGCCTCGAGCATTGTGAAAGACTGCAGCTAAACAGCTCTCTGTCAGTCTGATGAACCTATCTATTAAGACGGGGGGACAATTTCTTCCTCCCAATATGAGAAACTAATTAAGCATAGATGTGGTGCATTGGCTTCTCTCTTCCCCTGCAACACTGTGTTTACACTAGCAGGACCCTACACACAAATTAAAGGCTCTCTTTCACAGGTGTAGCACATTACCTGATATGCACGCCATCGCAGTTTGACAGTTTTTTAAAGAACGAGACACCTCAGAGTTCTATCACACTGGTTCTTTTGAGAAATACTGTACAGCTCTGCCCTAGGCCAGCTTTGTCTGTATTAATTAACACTTATGAATGTTCCCCACAGCCAGAAAAGGACAAGACTTGTTCAATCCCCTATCTTTTATGTGACAATGATGTACGGCTCCCAAGACATTAAAATGGGAAAGATAGAGAACCTGATTTTTTTCCCCTTGTAGATCGGGGCACATATCCTGGTTCGGAACTGACACTGATAATAAATCATTTTGGAGGTAAAAAAAAAAAAAACCTCTCTGTTCACAAAACCTGCTGTGAAATCGCTGTCAATGATCAAATTAGCAGATTGTTCAGTGGGTGTCACCAATCAGACTTGGTTAGTTGTCGGTAGCTTACAAAGCAGCCCTGGAAAAAAGAGACAGTGCTGGGGCTGCTGTAGATCAAAGGGACACTGTGAATTCTTAAAATGAGCGGCACTTCCTTTTAAATTGCACATGCGTTCATGATATTAGTATCATAGATGTGCTTCTTGTTTGACATTTGACATCAAATCAAAATTCTAATTTAAATCACTGCAACAAAGCGAAGGTATACATGATATACAGCACTTTCATTTTGTTTTACTAAATGCACTGCAGACTTTCAGAGCAGCTGAACACTGCCTACAGCTGGGCTGCAGAGTCGTCTTTCTCCAACTTGAGGTCTGCGATGGGACAGATGTGGATAAAGGCTTTATAGCTTACACCAAATGGGCCATGTAGTAAAAATGAGCCATCACTCAGTAGAGTTTGATACACTGCAAGTTTTTGGGCAATTTGGACTGGCAACACGCCCAGCAACAGGAAAGGAAAGAAACATGGGTGAAATATGTCTTGCCAATGAAATGCTTGCAATAACTCAAATGATAAGTTCAAAAATCAAAATGTTTTACAGCCATAACATGTTATTTTGCACCAGCCACATGTTTATGCACCACAGAGGTGGTTTGTTTTCCCAGGGACTGAAATACTTTAATTTGACTGACTTCATCCCAGTTACAGACCCATTAGAATGATTGCTATAATCATGTTTCTCTCCCACCATTACTATCTCTACACCTACATCATCGACAGGCACACAATTCAACACCAATTCACCACTAATAAAAATCTCTGGGACAACATCTTATCGATTAGGTTGTGGTAGCCTGGGGGCCCTCGACATGAGAGCATTTGAGAAGGAGCCTAGTATGTCAGACGGTGCTGGGCTCCCAATGCCCTTGTAATTCGACTGGTGTGGATCAAACCCGTTTTAGTGGATTCCCCAAATCCCCCTAATTTAGCAGTGCAATAAAGAGGAGCGGGGATTGACGCAGAGAAGACCACCTTATAGAGATCGTGCAGGTAGCACTCAACATAATGATCAGTGCTTTAGAAATTAATGCAAGGATCCAGAGGCACAGAGAAAACCAAGCCACAGCCCAGATAGCATCGACAAACTGCTGTAGTGTGTGTGTGTGAGTGTGTGTGTGTGTTTGTGTGTGTGTGTGCTGCCTCACGTTGTGACTGGGAAGCTTATTTAATCTAGGTCTAGGACGGTGTAATATTGGATAAAATGGGGAAAATATAGCGAGCAAACAAATGCTCCACCGTGGTCTATCGCTGAGCAGCGGCTTTAAATGTAACAATAAGCAAAGATTTCAGTGATCAATCTGAACAAAGATTCGTCCCACGGAAAAAAACAGATTCATTAGGTTAACTCACCTGCTTTTACAGAAGCTGATACGCGCTCCATCTCGAGATTTCCTCCATACCATGCCCGTCAGTGTCGCTATTAGACGATGAGCCTGTGTGTGTGAAATATCTCCCCGGTTTCAGTATCACACACACGGATCTTTACTCTTATCTCCTGCTTTGCACAGTCTGTGTGCTTTGCGCATATACGACGCCAAGGTCAGGAGCGCCAACGGTTTTAATGGAGCGCCCACCATAGAGATCTCTCTACGGCGCCCACTGCCAGCGCGTTACTAGGCAACCACCGGGATACGCCAGTGCATTAAATTCACCCTCCAACAACCGACAAAATCCCAATTTAGAAACCATTAAGTAACCACCGTAACCTCGGACAGCACTCACGTACCCACACGCTTTGTGCTCCCCATCTACCTTTGACCAGATGAACACGTGAGGCTATTGAAGAAGCGTGCGGGCCTGCACGGAGAGAAGATGTGCGTTTGGAATACATTACACTTCATTGGCATAAGCCTTTTAGCAAATTGTGACAACCGTGGCAAAACGGGATAGGATAAGAAAATTGCAAACCATCCTCCAATGTGTTTTCCCCACTGGCCTTGTAATATATTTTAAATTAGATTCCTAATCAAGTCATCTCCTTGTAGCAAAGTCTAAACAATATGATTTTACTAATGAAACGTCTGTTCTCTCACCACTGTGGGAATTATATCTGAAAGGAAAAATAATTTTCAAAAAGCAGTAAAGGAGAGCCTTGCAATGACGGATCTGAAACATCAGGCTACTTATTTAACAGTTTGGATGAGCAATGTATGGAAAGGCATAGGTGTAGATTTCAGGAGGGATGCAGAGGACATATACGCTTATTATTTAGAATGTGCATTCCCCTAATAAAAACATGAAAGTAGCAGAGGACTTTTATTTAGACAAAATAAAAGACATTTACAGCATTAATTGATGCCAATATCGCACAAATTGATGTATAAAAATTCACCAGAATGCAGGAAATTAAATGTCTGATGCTCAAAAGTTTCTGGCAGAGGACCCCCAAACCCCTTGTTTCATGCTTCCCCCCAGTGTTGAAATGAAACCTATGCCCTTGTGGAAAGGATTCCCCTAAGGTCCAGTGTTAGGAAAATATAATCCAATAAGTGTGTTTTCTTTTGTGAATAATCTTGAAAATAAGAATAATTGTGTTTTTGTTACCTTGGAACGAGCCATTTATTTCATTTCATTTCATTTCATTTATTTATTTATTGAGTTGGCACAATGCACATTAATCAACATTACTGCATTGAGCATCAATGTAAATGTGCCGGACTTAGCACTGATGCTAAATTTCATCCGCAGTCCTATCTAAATAGGGAGCGGGTAATTGTCTACGGATATCACCATGTTGCATTGCCATGTTTATACACCAGAATGAACAAACTAGACACTGGCTCTAGAAAAGGCTACTCACATTTTCACATTGGTCATTGTAGTTAGAGCCTCCTCTGTAACAAGAGCATCAGAAAAACTGTTTTTTTTTTTTTTGCCTGTGGATATTCTCATTCATCCAGGTCATAGTTATCTCAAGGCAATTGAATCGAACGCAACTGGACTTGGTTTTGTCTTAGAAGACGTTTCACCTCTTATCCAAGAGGCTTCATCAGTTCATGCTTGTCTGACTAGGCTGGAACTAGTCTGACAAACTGGTGTGGAAGCACCCTGTTTTTTTTTTTTGTTACATGAAACTTCTTTTTTTATTGTTTGTACCGGCTTAAATCGCCACGTCCTTTTGTTCTGGGGGAGAGGAGACCTTTGCGTATAATTCAGTTCCTGGTAAAATCCTCCTGAATGTCTGGATCAAAAATAAGGTGAGCACACATCAAGTTATCAGAGAAAACCTGAGCACACATTAGCAGATGTAGGGCTACAGGCCTGTCTCCAACATGCCGAACAACAACGCAGACACAGATTTGTAACGTGAAACTGCTTTATTCAGTGTTTTTACTGGTTTGAATCACCGGGTCAGTTTGTCATGTAGAGGAAAAGACTTCAGCTCACGGTAAAAACCTCCTGAACAATGACCACTGACAGAATTCTAAGCGGAAGAAGTTTCAGCTGGTTGCAATCTGCAGACCTCACCACTAGATGGCACTAAATCTCCCTAAATCTCTCACACTGTTCCTTTAAGCCATAAAAGTGAACTGCTTTAAGACAAAATATACCAGAAGTGGCAGGACATTAGTCCAGTGCAGGAAAGTGAACATTGCTCCTCTCTTTCTGACACACTCATCCTGCAAACTGAAAATCACTGGAATGATTGTTTTGTTGTTGCTGCTCCTTACAATCCCTCCTGTGGCTTGCAGGCTGCTTATGCAAAGTATTTCTTTATCTGGGGATTTGAGCTTAATCTCTGGTTGCATTCTTGAATTTAACTTGACATCAAAATGCGAACATCACACAGAAATCTTCCCCAACCACACACTAGAAATCTAGTCACATATACAATAGGCCTATGAGGTGAAGTCCAGACAGTTGCTGACAGAGCAAACATTTTTCCCACACATGCTTTCTGCCCGGTGTAATGCCCAGTGGCGATAGCTGTGATGCTGTGGTGCTGTGATTTGCGCATGTACACAACTGAGGGATCGTCTTTACAATCCTCGGGGTGGATGCTGCTAGTGATATCTGTTTCAAGCTGGTTTACCAAGGCAAGGAAAGCTTTTATAAAGAAAGAAGGCCCACGTTTATTTTCTGCTGAGGCTCTGTTTGATACACATCGTGGGTTACAGAAACTTATATAATAAATAGATAGGTGTAAACACATAGAGTATTATCTTACTTTAAGCAACTAAGCCTTATTATGCATCCAATTCCTGGTTTTAGCAGGGCCTTATGGATCCACTACCAAGTTTTTAATGAGGGCATATTTCCGTGTAGGCACTAGACCTACCAGTATTACCCATGTGGCGTGTGAAGAGTTCATCAAGCACATTTTTGAAAGGAAGACATTTTAATTAAAGACACAATTTCCAGTCCATATATTTGCAGTCATGGACAGTTTCTCCCATGAACCCTACAGTAAGTGTGGGCTGAGTCAGCTTGATTAGGGACAAAGATAAAGCAGTTTCCGTGGCCATGGGTGTGCCTGGATATCCATTGTCCTTAAGTGGGATTAGGAGAAATATTTATAATGAAAAGATGCACGCCTCAGGTGTGGGAGGAGTTTAAAATAGTTTTAGTTGTCCTCAAAGAGGTTCTAGAAAGCTGCCATAGGGCCTGAGAAACTCGTGACCGACTACTTTGCCCTTATTATTTATTTCCTCTTAATAACATGTTTATTGTGTGTATTTTTTTTTTTTAAAAGACCAAGCCAAAGTCCTTGTATGTGAAACCCTGCTTAGTAATAATCTTATTCTGAATCCAGCTGAGACTGCCTCTGTGGTCACGGACACTGGGTAGTGACTGAAACAGCAAGGTTACTGATACAAGTTGTTACAAGTGGCCAAAATGAGTTTCCGTCTGTGCTCAAACGATCTGGGTGAGGAGACATTGGAAAGGGACTGGAAATAAAACTACTGCTCCTAAAATTGGAAGGAACCAGTTAAGGTGGTTTTGGCATCTGATAAGGATGCCTCCCAGACACATCCAGCTGGGAGGAGACCCTGGGGTAGACCTAGGACACAATGCAGGTATTAAGTATCACATGTGACCTGGGAACTCCTTAAGAGATCACCCAGGAGGAGCTGGAGGATGACATGTGCCATATTACACATTCTGGGGATTAATCTGTCTGTCTGTCTTTTTCAAAATGCTCTTTCTAGCTGTCATATGTGCTATAGGCAGCAAAGGTCCACCTTGATTAGCTCCTTCAAAGACACAGAGCTGCATCTTAATTCTGCCCTCTTTCTGAACAGGGTCAGTATTGTCTTTGATTTCTGGATTCCCAGTGGCTCTGATACCTCTTTTACTCTGCTTTGTTCTTCAGGACTTGCTGCAGTGTCTGTCGAGTGCTGGGAGGATACAACATGCCCAAATAATGCACAGCACTCCCACTGTTCTCCTTCAACAAGCACTTCACCATGTTATGGATATTTTACCAGGTCCACACCACAGTCTTTCATTTTCCCATCAGTTGTTTGGCAATATACCTGTATGTTTATACATTTTTTGTCGTCTTACACTATTTGTTGAGGTTTGTATTTAACCGTTCCCTCTATCATCTGTTTCTTTGTATTGGCAGGTTTTATCGATTAATGTGATTACATAAATGAATCCGCCTAAAATGCCTCTGTGTTCTTTGAACACACCATAAATAGATTAGATTAGATTATATGAAACTTTAATGAACCCCGGGGGGAAAGTGGGTCATTGGCAGCTGTAGAGAGGAGGATATTCTTTAGGTAAGAACAAACAGAAACGGCTGCTGAAGACACCAGAGGGAAATAACATGAGAGTATATAAGAAAATAGGGACGCTATAGTAATTATAGCCCTCTGAATAGTGAATATACTGCCAATCATATATGTAGATAGTTCTCCATTTGAAGGTGAGCTCCTGTTTGCAGTTTATAGATAAACAGCACAAATGCAGTGTGTGCAAAATGTGCACCACTGCAGATAGAGGAAAGTGAGCACACAGAAATCTGTCAAAAAATGCAAATGCATAATTATAATAAATTATTCATATACTTTTCGTTTTACAGTTGGAGGTAACGTATTTATGGATGCACCTCAATCCAGAAATTCAGTTACATAATCAAATTATCACCAATTACTATGCAAAGCTCGATTATTTGTTGCCCTGAAAGCATGCTGTGCACTGGCTTTTCTGCAAAACTGGAAATATCATGCAGAAAAGGTCTGTCAGATACCCCTGGGTGCTCTTGAGTTGGGGGAGTCAAAAAAATGGTCCCTGTCCCACTAATCGCCACAAAAACATCTTTCATCATCTCACTGATTTTAGAATAAAATACCTGTCATTGAGCCACCTTGTACGATGGATTATTAGGGCCACACTGCAGATTTTTTTTTTGAGATTTTGAGAATAAAGTCATAATATTACGAGAATAAAGTCGTAATTTAATGATAAAAAAAGTCATAATATTATGAGAATAAAGTCGTAATTTGATGATAAAAAAGTCATAATGTTAAGTGTTATATTAAGTCGAGGCAACACACCTCTAACCTTCATCCTCTAACCCATTTTGTTTGTTGTTGGTTATTTCCTTAAAAGCTACGACTTTATTCTCATAATATTATGACTTTTTTCATTAAATTTACAACTTTATTCTCATTAAATTATGACTTTATTCTCATAATATTATGACTTTTTTCTCATTGAATTACGACTTTTTTTTCTCTAAATATTATGACTTTATTCTTGAAATCTCCGAATGTTTTTTCTTCAGTGTGGCCCTAATACTCCGTCGTAACCTTGAATACAATAAAGCAGTACATTTCACAACATTAGTTTAACACATGGGCTAATTATATGCAGAGGTGGGTAGTAACTAGTTACATTTACTCAGTTACATTTACTTGAGTAACTTTTTGGATAAATTGTACTTTTCAGAGTAGTTTTAATGCAAAATACTTTTTACTTTTACTTGAGTAATATTGTTCTAAAGTATCAGTACTCTTACTTGAGTACAATATTTGGCTACTCTACCCACCTCTGCTTATATGTGAAATGATCACAGACCTGCCATCATACAGTACCCTGTGCCAATCAAAGTCACAACTCCACCCCTGTGCAACAAAGCTATGTGCTATGGGCTTTTGTTGTCCTGAGTAAAGTCTATCAGGTAAGCTAATAACCAGATTGTGTACTGGACTTGAGCCTCCCTCGATAAACTCTTTACCAGCCAATATATAAAACAAGGGCTGATGCAGGGTTCTTGCGATGGAGGCGAGATTGCGGGCAGCCTGAGAGGAATAACACCCTGGAAGACAGAGCTCAGGGAAAACTAATTCCAAAGTACTTTCAGGTTCTTTCCACTTTCCCGTGATGCATTGCGCGATATTAATGTGTGGCAGTGATGTCCGGTAAATCATGTAATTTATGTTAAGTTCATAAACATTCGTTCATTTTGTTGCCGGTAGGCTTCATGTATTTGTGATTTAATCGATGTATAACTTTAGCATCATAAGTTGGCTAGCTAATATAGCACATTCAGAGAGCTCCGGGGGTTACCGCTGTAGCCCGTAACTAAGGCAACCACAAGTGACGTGACCCGCGGGAGAATAGAGTCAAAAAGAGCACCCAAACACCTCGGACTGTTTCCCTGTTTGTTGTTTGGCTTCCAGTCTGTAGTACTTAATGTGTTGAACATGGAGAGACATAACGTGGGAAAAGAAAGGCTCATAGTGCCCACTGACTTTACCTCACCAGCGGCTCCAAGTAAGTTTCCTGTTCTCGCCATGTTTATTGTTCACATTTGCTCCTAACGTATACGTTGAGTTCAAGATAATGCTAGCTTACGGTAGCTTACAGTGTAACCTAGCGTACTTAGCTAAACTAGTCTGCAGTTGTCAACACTAGCGTTGACTAAGTATTAGCAAAAAGAAGGGAGTGAAGTTAAGTCATCATATTTTGGTAACTTTCCTGGAAGTCAAGTGAAGTTAAAACACTCTACTTCAGAAACATGGGAAATATTACATTTACACTAGACTGCTAGACATAGCTAACCCAGGTAAGGCACGCACACACAATAACATTAATTGTGTAATGCAGGGAATACCCAGGAGGATCTGGTCCCCCCATCGCATTTCGCCTCGAGTGTCCAGTCTGCTGGAGCACAAAGAGGCGTTCACAGTGCAAGAAAACCGCCACTCAACTCCTGGATGAACCCAAGTGTCACATCACTACCATCAGGAGATCCCAGTCCTGCCAATCCATGGCTCGCCATCACTCAGGCCCAGCAGGAAATCTTGGAACTGAGGAAAGAAAATCAAAGGATCATGATGTTACAAGGGGACAGCATAAGAGGAAGGAGCCCTGTGGATCACCCAGCCGACCTTAGAGCAAGGTATCCCGCACTGTGTTTTATATAGTCAGAAATACTGTTATTATCTGTCAGTAATAGGTGGCGTGTTGGGTACATGAGTAGCTCCTCTTCCTCAAACACAGGTGTGCAGAGAGAGGCGAGCAGTGGTTTAGACGGGAGTCAGAGTGGCGTCTGGAGGCAGAGATGCACAAGGCTGAGGCTGAGAGGTTGAAGGGGCAGGTGGAGACCTTGAAGGAGACTGCAGCGAGACACAGGGAAGAGATGAGAGACAGAGACAGCACCCTGAACAGGTAGAAGAGATGCTTGTGCTATGATATCGAGCCACTTTACAGGTTGTAACTAAACATTTCAGAGATGAATAATGAGTCATTGTGAACAAGCTTAACATCACCTTTGTTCAACAGACAGAGCCATGAGCTGGAAGCAGTGCGTGAAGAGCTATGTAAAGCTAAGACTGAACTCAGCCAAATCAGAACGGAGCTCACTCACAGCAGTACACAGAAGGAGAAAATAAGCTCCCAGGTAATGCTACTTACTAACAAAACATTTCATTTCGACACTAATGTCGACAAAGATCACCTGAGATTTACTGGCATCTTGTAGCTCATTTTTGTAGTTTGTAGTCTGATGTTTTTAGGACAGTCTTGTAGTCTTAATAGCTTCCAGTCACCTCATTATGATTAGTTTTATATATGAAGATTTTTAACATTTTTGATTCTTGTAGCTTGAAAGACTGAAGAAAGAGTCTGGCGAGGAAATTACAAAGCTGAGGAGAGATGTAGCAAGGAGCAAAGAGGAAGCCCAGGAGCTTGCTCTGAAGGCTGAAATGGGCAGGTTACAAGCTG
Organism: Epinephelus moara; assembly: GCF_006386435.1. Lineage (NCBI taxonomy): Eukaryota > Metazoa > Chordata > Actinopteri > Perciformes > Serranidae > Epinephelus > Epinephelus moara. The sequence continues at coordinate 2,537,350 of NC_065508.1, read as the reverse complement.
CGGAGGAGGCCAAACAGCTGACTCTTCAACTGTCAGAACAACTGGAGGAAATGCAGAAGAAGCAGGGGGTGGAGGTGTGTGGTAAATATCTGCAGGGAAATTTAAGCCATTGTAAACTTTGTTCATACTGATTTGAGTGATTTCAGCTCAAGGACCCGTGTCAAAAAGATATTGGTATATGTCTTCATATTTTCATTGTTTGACTCTCTACACTTTCAGCTGCAACAGCTGAATGCTTCCCACTGTGAAGAGGTGGCTGCAGCAAGAAATACAATCAGTGAACTACAGGACAGATTTCAATCGATGACCTCAGAAGTGCTGCAGCTAAAAAGCACTCTGATGGCGGTATCTACTGAGAGAGATGGGCTGAAAGAACATTTAAGGTGCCACATTCAATCTAAAGCCAAAGAGAACTAAACATTTGTAGCACTTTGTAGTCAGATTCACTGATTTTTTTGGAGGGGATGTTGTTTATTTTTCAGCCAAATGGGACAAGCTTTTGAGACACAGTCGGCAACACTGCACAGCCTCAGAAATTACATCGGCCAACTCGCCCCGGAGAAAGGAGAGAAGGAACAATTAAATAAAGCTGTTGAGGTGAACACAATATAAAATGCATTGATTGCAATCAGCCTACTGTAAAGTACTTGCACAGGGAAAAAAACTTAATGTCTTGTTCTTTTCAGGCGGTTAAAGAAAGAATTGTGGAGCAAATGAGTGTTAAATTAAAGAGTTAACATGCATATTATAACAATTCATCCCATTCTGTATACTTTATTTCTCTAATATCGTCCTTTTTATAGAGGCTGAACAAAGAGAAAGCAGCTCTGCAGATGACCACAGAGCTTTTGACAGTCAGGCTAAACTCTGTGAATGAGATACTCGCCCTCCAAGAAGAGAAAATAGTGAATAAGGTGAGTGTCACATTGCCATATGCTGGTAACACATAGTAAACCGTAGCACTGCTGCTTACAGGCTTGCTTCGTAGACCAGTCAGCTGCCTATCATTGTGTGTTGTTGGCTTTAGGCTGTAAAGTTTTAAAAAGTCTGACAAAATAGTCTCAAGTGTGGATGCACCTCATGGATCTTGAAGACGCTCCTGCTGACCATTTTCCAAAGCAGACCACAGGGTTTATGATCGATGATGGAGCAGCTCCTGTCAGCATGGCAAAGCCCTGCAGGAGTAATTCAGTTGGCTGAACACTATTCAGATGTGTGTGTATATATATATATATATATATATATATATATATATATATATATATAGTGTGACTCTGCAGGTAACATATAAAACATTTATTCACTTTTGAATGTGTTTTCTTACTTTTTACTCTGTATTTTGGTTTGTTTGGAATAAATGTCAACTTGCAGGAACTTAAAGGTTGCTTGAGATCGGTAATTGTCATTGTAGGTAAGTTGTATTACTTAATACAACTTAAGTTTTTGGCGGAGGCCATTGCATGTTGGTGCATTTTAAGGGCAGATACTGTTTTGGAAACTCTTCTCTGATAGTTTGTATATGTAGATGTGGGAAGAAAGGAAAAAAGATGCATTTTAAAGAGTCCTCTTTGGAAAACATTGAGACTAATTTGTGAGCAATAATTACTCATGCTATGAAGCATTGGCTGAAGTGGTGTGTGCTTTTACTACACGTTTGTGTTTAAATAGAGCTCGACAGGCCCATTTGGGAAGAATGGATCTGAAGGCCTTCAAGTGCTTCAGCTCTGGAGAAACAAAGTGTTCAAGTTATGCATCCAGCTTCGCTCAAAGGACATCGAACTAAAAAGAGAGAAGGATGAACTTCTTTCAAAGGTATGAAAACAGTCATCTGTTAATATACCACAGTATAATCATATGTTTGGAACTGTGTTTATTGTGTGATACTGCATGTCTGTCTTTTAGGTCAGATTCATGGAGCAGGAGCTCCAGCGGGAGCAGCACCGGGCTAGTGTGCTCCAACACAGTCTTGATGACAGGATAGCTGAGCTAGACCTGGAGAGAGTGGAAAAGGAGGTTAGTACCAAAGAAAGTGATGTGATTTACGTGGCTGTCTGAAATTTTGATGATGCACGATAAATTTGTGGCTCCTTAGGAAAGTGATAAACACTTGTGCATTTTTACCAGCAGGGGATGCTGACTATATGAAATCTTTGTTAGGTTCCAAGAGCAGTTGAAGGTTTCAGAACAGCAGCTGGGCATGAAAACATACTCAAAACTGAGTGTGTACAATACTCTATTAAATGGATGTGTGACTTTCTTCCCAGACACTGAAACACGACTTGGCCCAGGAGCAAGTGGAAAACTCACAGCTAAAGTCACAGAGACAGAAAGACGAGGCTGAACTAAAAATCCTGACAGAGGCAGTGCGTAGGTAAAACATTTATCTAAATTCAAAAATGAAAGGATTAGGTGATTAATTAAAGGAATTAAAGGGAAAAAACAGAAATTTTCTTGCCAGTGGTGAAAGTTTCATTACAGTTAATGCTGTATTATCACACATTTTGGCTGTGCCTCACAGGTTCAGTCTGGCATTTGAAAGCAAGGTGGCAGAAGTGGATGCAGCTCAGTCAAGGCTCAACACTTTGACCCAGAGGCTGACTTTTGCTAAAAGACGAGTGGAGACAATCCAAGGTGCGGTCTTACTGGAGGTTGATGGTGTGATTGCAGCACTTCAGTTTGAATTGCATATTTCTGGTAAAGATTGTATGTCACAGTGTTTTTGTTTTTCAGGTTTGACCATGAGGAAGGTGGCTCTACAGAAAGTTCAGCAGGCCAGTAAACAGGCAGAACAAGCCGCTGACAGGTATGAAGTTTCACCAGCCATTTTTACACGATTTCTTGCATCTAGTTTTACAAAAAGTTACATTATCATCAAAACTATTCCATTAGCAAAATGGCTTTCTCATCTAAGTACTCACATGAGACTAAATGCAAAGAATTTATAAATGGCTGCAGTGGTCTGTGTATATGTGTGCGTGTGTATTTTTTCCCCACAAATATTTGTCAATACCTATACTCTGGAAGATAATTTGCTCTGTAATGGCAGAAGTTATGCAAGCTGTGCATATTCTGGAGCCCAAAGTCATGTCTTTAAAGTGCTTACCTATTCTGATCAACAGCCCCAAAACCCAAAGCACTCAAATTATAATGTGAAATGAAGAAAGTCGAGCACCTCTTTGCACTTTCTAAGCTGTAAACAGTAGATGTGTTAGTACTTCTACTTCTTAAGTGATTAAATTGAATGACTACTGGTCAGATTTGGAGTGCATTAATTATGAGAGAATTCATTTAATCCAAGAACCCTTTGAGCACTAATTCAGAGAATTAGTAAGAATTCTTATTAGAAGCTTAATATTTACACTGGCCAAATAAAGCTTTAAAAAGAATTTGTGAACAAGCATGAAATACGTGTTTCAGCTTTGTTAGGAGGTAAATATGGCAGGGTAATATGGTTGAAATCATAATTGTGATATTGATAGGAATATTTGTCTGATATACTGTGTCAACATATCAGGGTTTAACAATTGTATGCAAAGTCAGTTTTGTCGAGAGTTATTAGTCTACATGTAAAAATAGTTTTGAGTTTGCCTTCCTTTGTTATACACCATGCAGTTGCTTCTCCGCCTCTCTGCTTGACTTTCTGTTCCTTTATTTGCTCTGCCATCTTGTCTGTGTTGCCCTGCAGCATCACAAACCTTCAGACAGAGCTTAGTTTGGTGTGTGAAGAGAGAGACAAGCTCACACAGGAGCTCAAAAGAACCCCGGAGCTCATCGAGAAAGCTCTGGCTGATCTGAAAGAACAGTGTGAGCACCCTTACAACTCACAACACCTTATTATAACACATTATCTGTTTATCTGTCTGGTATCCATGCTTTGGCAATGTATGTGTCTCAGTTTACCTTTGTACATCCTCCTCAGATGAAAGCAAACTGAAGCGGCAGCAGCAACAAGCGCTGGAGCAGAGCTGGGCGGAGGTCCGGCAGGCTGTGGCTGGCAGAGAGGAGGCCGAGCTGAGCCTGCAGCAGATCCAGACCCAGCTGGAGGAGAGCAAGGTCAACCTGGAGAAACTCCGGTCTGAGCTGCTCAGCCAGCAGGAGCACAGCGACCGTGGTGAGGCAGCGGCTACCTTAAGCCGCATGACTGTTTTTCAGCCTCGACTTATCCAGGGAAAGCATACTGAGCACTCCTGCTCTATTTCAGAAATGCCCTTCGTCACAGTCTCCACATTGTCACAGCTGGCCACTCCGGTCTCCTCGGTAGCTTCACTGGAGCAGTTGGGGATTAAGTGACACGCTCAAGAGCACCTTGACTGTCGTTGATCAGGGAGAATTACTGACTTTCCCTAATACATTTTTCCCAGTTGGCTCAAGATTTCAACCTGGGCACTCGGGAAGCTCATAGCTTTAAACCAGCATTAGGACAGGGTCACAATTTTTAATTTTTTCAAGTCGGTCTGAAATCATCATGTGGCCTATATGTACGTTCGTATATTGTCACCTTTAAGTTGAAACTTTAAACTTGTCTGTAGACAGTTGCTTATGTACACACACACACACACACACACACACACACACACACACACACCCAGCAGTTGCGGTTCAACATTAGCATTGATTTGTAGTCGTGTTTGTGCCCTCCTGATGAACGCGAGTCCAATATCCACTCTCCTTTTAACTGTGTTTTGCTTTCCACCTACTCCTCAGGGAAATATCTGGCTCTTTAGCTGCTAAATTTCCCACTGCTTTTACCAGTAAGTCACAAACTGTTTCTGTGTGCTGTTTGGTGCTGGACATGTAGCGTACAGTCCATGAACCAAAACAGTAAAGCTGTGGGCTGGAGCACAAACAAACGATGACTTGAAAGTCGATGGGAAATGTAGAGTGATCATTTTCTCTGTTGGTTTGTCATAATGATCGACTCCTTTCATATACATGTCATAATGGGATCCATTGGTAAAATACAAGTATTGAATACAGCTGCTTTAATGATGCAAACATCAAATCCGGACTGTTGGGTGTCATTTCCCTTAAAGCTGGAGCGTGGGACTTTTGTCTCCCCCCTCTGGCAGTGAGAGTAATTACACAAACACTGTCGACTCCTGCTTATGACGCATGCCAGCAGGTGAGCTTCCCACCTCTCTCCTATGTCACCCCCTATCCCCAGGAGCACTCTCTTTAAGTACTTTTTGTGGTACTTTAATCCCGCCTCTGAGTGCAGAGTTTCTTTTTTATCTGGAGCACCCACTCCAGAAACCTTTTTTGCACGCTTCTTAGGATTTGCTGCCCCCTTTCGCTTTGGCTGGTTGACGTAAAATTGCATCACTTGGAAAGTCGCCACAGACCTCACAACTCCAGTATACTACGAAACTGAGAGTTCTCCCTGGCGTAGATAGGCGTAATCAGCATTGTGTGAACTAGATTGGCAAGGGCATGAATGTAAGGGAGGTTCATTTAGATGTAAAGGTACTGCAAAACCAGCTTTAAATTCCAGGTCTTAAATGGCTTCACTGTATATTCCTTTGTCTTTATTGAAAGAACAGATGAACAAATGTTTGCCTCTTGCTTTATTACAAAACAACAAGTGGTGCTTTTTTTTTTTCGACTGTTAGACTGCTGCCACCTTGCTTTGTTTCAGTCCCTTATGCGCTATCGTGGCTGCATTGTAATAACTGATAAATCTCGAACTGATTCAATCAGCCTCCTGTTTTTGGAGGTTTTGTGGTCTTTGAAAATTTGCAAACAGATGCAATAAAATCCAGTTAATCCCCAGAGGTACATAGAAATACAGCATTAGACTGTTTTTCTCAGTGTGTAAGATACTGTATTGAGGAGTGGTGCATTTGTTCCCCTTCAGCCCTGCAGGAGAGAGTGTCTGAGATCGAGGACTGCTGTGCTGAGAGGCTGAGAGAGATGGAGGTTCAAGTCAATACTGCCAGGAGAGAGCACACCAAAGCAGGTAGCAGGATTAGCACCATGCTATCTCAGCCCACAGCAGCTTAACGGGGGGGGGGGGGGGGTGCTGAAGTCATATCTGTAATGCAGACTGTGATCTAATATGACTGCAATTGTTTACCCAGTATATAGCAGCATTTCCCCATGGCTTTTGATCTGTCTGTGTTGTCTCTTGCAGTTATGACTTTGCGGCAGTTTGAGAAGGAGGCAGCAAGAAAACAGGATGAGATGAGAAAAACTCAACAACACACGAAGAGGGAAGTCCAGAGCAAACAAGTGAAGGAGACAGAGAAAGACAGGAAACTACTGCTGGTAAGAATTTTTAAACTAAAAGACAGTCGTGAAAATGTTTCTGTCTTCTGCTGATGACCTCTTATGACCTGAATCTCTTTCAGGCCACTGTTGCTGAGAAAGGGCTGACAAGTGAATATACAAGAGCTCACACAACACCTCTACAAACCTCTGCTGCTCCCAGAGAACATGGAGAAAAACCGTCAGAGAGGAGTCGCTCTGTGGGAACAAAAGTATCTGCAGACGGTGAGCAGTGTCCTAACTCCTCATGCGTCAGACACGTCCTAACATTTACACAGACATGATTGATCTGACCAATGGCCTGTCTGTATCCTGTCAGGGAGACTTCTGTCTGTCTTGGAGGAGCTCCATTCTCTCAGTGCTGCAGTGGTAAACAGCTCTGAGGACTCTGCGGAGGAGGAGGGACAGAATGACAGCGTGGGACCATCCACAGGCAGTCCGCACAGCTGATACCTGATGATGACTCACTGGAGCCAGTGAACGCACCTTTCATTTGTACAAAAGGTGGGCAGTGTTGAAAAAAAAAACAGTCAGTGGAAACAATTTGTTTGAGCCAAACATCAGAAAACCACGCATGTCACACTGCTGCTGGGTGTCTAAGAAGACTGATAGCTATCTGGTGCAGACTGCTTGAATTTAACATGAACATAAATTCAAGTTTATACAATTATTTCAATACATTTTCTGCATCTGTCTCCAGGGTGACTTTTAATTACAGAGAATACTGGACAGACATTGATAGACAGAGTATTTAACTCATAAAACCGCCATTGAATGAAAGGCATAGATGTTGATGTGAATATCTAGAGTTTCAGTTGCAGAAAAATCAGATTTTTCACGTTCTTGCTTTGACTAAATCATCTCACCAGTAAGACCATGGTTTGCATTTAATTTCATTTACTTATTTTAAATGATATTTCCCTCAAGATTTGTCCACAGATTGTTTTGAATTGTTCCAGTTGAATCAGTGAAATGGTTTAAATTTATATTTTTACTATATATAGAATAAAATAAAGTAATTTTCTGACAAAGAACTGCACAGATTGTGATGACTTTAATAAATGCAAATATAAGTCTAGATTTGTCAGTTGCAGTAAGATTTTTCCATAGACTGTATTAAATAACGGACGTAGCTACCGTGACGTCACCCCAAACAGCCCTGAGTTTGGCATTTCGGCCGTCGCCAGAAGCAACAGAAGCAACCATATTTGGACAAGAGGTTGGCACTGTGGAGGAGCGAGGGATTGACAGCCTCAAGTGGCCGTTCGTGAAACTGCAGTTTTTGGCACTTGGGCATTGGCTTCATTTTTCAGCCTCGAAGGTTTCCACTTGTTTTTATCAGATATGAAAGAAAGAAAACAGAGCTGATGTAGAACTCGTCCTGCTGATGTGAATGGAAATGTCTTCTGTTGCCTGGTAGAAGTTCATGTGATGGTCCAAGTACTTTTCGTGTGAGTTCACGAAGTATTTTCATATTGCAATTCTGTAGCGTGTTTTGGGGATTTTTTGATGAAGCAATTCATGATTTGATATGCATCTCAATTTACGTCTCACTGCTAACTTTCAGCTGCAATTTCAAAACCCATTAACAGAAGAGCAACTATTATCGCTGAGTTTTTAAATAGGTTACGTGTTTAAATAAAATTATATTTTTGCATAAAGCTTTGACTCTACACAGGAGTTTCTCAGCTTTATAGTTAGCTGTGAATGTGGACTTTGTAATGACAAAGCTGGTTTTAATGTGATTGGCGCATCTGCCCTGTTACTATGTGTATTACATTACACAGGGATGATCGGGAAGACCTGTATGATATGATTTCATGTTGAAGAAATCAATACTTTCTATTTGGAGTTCTTTAATAGAGGTCAATTTTAAAATGACTTTGCAATCATAGGGTAGATGATGATAAACATCATGATGAAGCAGATAATTGTGCTATTTGTCATGTTGTCATGAGCGCTAATAAATTTTGCAGTAGTTCAAAGTTTCAAGCCTCTAGGTAAAAACATCTCAGGGAGGGAGAGCTGAGAGAAAATAGAGAAGGAAAGTCTGGACTTTATTAGTATTTTCAAAGAGCATCAAATATAATTTGCAGGGACACACTCATTGCAGGAGAGGTGATTCATCACAGCAAGCACAGGATGAATGCATCAAATTAGATTTTTTAAAAGAATATTATTGGATTTCAGCAGTGCACTCTTGCTTATATCTGCTGCTTAAGAGTTTGCAAAACAGCACAATACAATTTATATTGTATTGTATATTAAGCCTCTGATACAGGAATCAATAATGTCACCGATGACACAGCGAAGGAATTATGTACAGTCTTAACTTACATGCATCACGATGGATAATTTTTAAGTAATGTGCCACCCAATTTGATATTCCATCTTTGAACACTGGTGCTCTTGTGTGATCTGCTTTAGATTATGTGATGCATTAATATCAGACATTCAAGTCAGAGGCATTTTCATGTCAATATCACTGTAATAATCATTGTGAGTCACGATTGCAAATGTTAAGTAGGCCTACTGCTGGAAAAAAAGCATTATGTAAAGAAAAGCAGTGTTCTCATGTGCAGTTTAAAACCAGCAGAGGGCGATGTTGTCAAAGGTGAGAGCAGCACATACAGTGGTTTCCAGCAGTCTGGGCTGTTCTTTGTGAAGTGCAGTTTTTCTACTTGAGTATTAGTGAGGAAAGAACAAAATGATTTCTATGGGTTATAAATGGGTGAGTGAGTGAAGGTGGCTGTATGAACGTGCAGTTAAGAGTTTTACTATCTGTATTATCACTACTTAAATCAGTCTGAACAATAAGCTTGTCCAGAATCACTTGATACTGCACTGTGTTGCTCCACAAAACTGCAAAACAAAACTGAGAACAGGATTCTGATGAAGAAAAAAAAACGATGTTAACAGTGTTAAATTTTTGCCATGTCCAACAAGTGTTGCAAAAATGTGTGTTACAATATACAGCATAAGTAAATGCATTTATGCTTCTTCAGTGCATCGGCAGTGTGGAGGGAATTGCACAGCAGCAAGTGAACACTGTGGTTAACCTGATGAATAATTTAGTAGAGCATTGCAATCCAGACAAGACATGAAGTAAATGAGGTAATAAAAACCAATCAATAAGCTCCCGACGGATTTTTATTAACAATTCAGAATTAATGGAATGTAAAATTAGCGGTTCAAATAAACAAATGAGGGCCAGTCAAGTGTGTTTCTACATGTCTGACTCCAAGCAGCAGTAACACGGGGTGTGAAGTCACTAAAAATATGTGTTGTAATTGAATGATCTTGAAATCAATAACACATTTTCTTAAATATATACATTTACTGTATACATTTTTAAGTTTTTATCACTGACTTTAGACCTTTTATTGATAGATTGCAAAGTATTTTTGTGTGCCTTCTATGAACTCTCCTTCCTCTGATGCTGAGGCTGATCTTGTGCTGTCAAAGTGCAGCGTGTCAAATCTGAACATCTGCTGTCATCGGCCGTGCCTGTCATCAAGCGTCTGCGTCAAGGCTCGGTCCTATACCTCTTCTTCTGGTATAAACAAAACCTGCAGGTTATTTCCACTGTTCGGATGCTGTGGAAAGAATTTTGCCCTTTCGTTTAGTGTTATTGGTTTATTTTCACTGAATGATTAATGGCCTTATTATTGCTAAACCTTAAATCAAATATTTACGAGACAACACATAGAAACCAATTCTTACAAATACCTTGGGACTGGAAAGAGTGCACTGTTGTCAAGGTTTGCTCTTTGCAAAACTTCTCCATGGTCCAGCTCTAGCTATCCATTTTCTTTCTCTAACACGATTGCTGTTTGTGTGCTGCTGCAACAACATTTCCCCACTAGATAAATAAAGGTGTATCTTATCTGATGACCAGCTTCCTATTGTCAGATTAGGTTGATGATATTCAAGGCACGAATATATACAGCTCTCTTTGCTGTCAGGTTTTCTGCCTGTGCTCTTCACAAGTTGGCAATGCAAACTTCTGCACTGCTAACAGGCCATAGCCAAAGTCAAACTTCACATGTCTGAAGTGTTGTGGAAACTTAATCATCTTCCTGCGAAATGCTCTGTCACACTTTGCCAAATGTCCCCAAAGTGGAGTCCTCTTGGGGCCAGTCCTCATTCAAGTTTGCTGCAGCCAGTGGCAGGAATATGCTACAAAAACTGGTCAGTTTTGACAACTGTAAACTCAGTGGGACATTGGCCTTGCTCCTCAAACATGTTACATAGCACATCGCAGCAATCTGCCTTTCTGTTTGCTGCCCAATATTTAATAGCTTTGTTTATAGTTGTGCACTCTCACTTCTGTGCAGTTGTTTTCAGATTAGATTAGAGCTACAAAACACCGTCACATCCTCGGTTTGCATCTTTGCACAGTTCTTGCAGGCCGGAGGTCAGAGCAAACTTGGAGCAGCACGTGAGGTTGATGTGATCCAGTAAGTCAGGGTTGTTGACCACCAGTGCTGCATGCTCCATCAGAGCTTGGTGGATGGTTCTGCACCGCCGTGGCAGGCCATGCTACAGGGTAGAGCAGCAGCCACGGAGGAGCAGTGCGAGGAACGGCAGCCAAGTAACCCTATTTATAGATGTAGGCAATGTGGGGCATTGTTTGTAGGGTTGCAGTGGACTGAAGCGTCCAATCTTTAAACCGCAGCAACAGTATCTACAGTAAGTGTTTTCCTGTAGCAGATGGAAATGAGGCAGGGTTTTATTATCCTTTTCCTGGTGTACTAACAGTGATAAAGTGTATTGACCTCTGAGCACTGACAAAAGTAGATGATAAAGATACTCAGTGTTCTGACCAAGAGCATCAGCCATTAACATTTATCATAGAAGAAAACTCATGACCATTATTCATTACAGTACTTTATGCGTTTTCACCCAGATAAAAAAAGAGCTAGAAGCCAGACATTTTTACAGACAATGCTAGAAAGTGATATCCAACATATGGCTTCAGTAAACATGTCGTCATCCATGCCTGATGAGGTCTCCACCTGTGCCAATCAGCCACCTTGTTTGCAGCTGTAATTACAGTTTCCTTTTGGGATGATCAGCGCAATTTGGAATGCAGTGGTGAGATGCTGCTGTTGTTTACCAGACGCAGGAGTGATTGTCATAAAGGATCCGTCTCACCTTTCATTACCGCACTGTGACAAACAATAAGGCTCTTGGCCTTGCATGTGTTTTACCTGCTGTACAAAGGAAAATATGAGAATGTAAATCAGTTTAAGTTTTGATTAAAGTTATGATTAGGGACTTTTTTGCTGAGCTAGAATCGCTTTATTAAAATTTTGATTGGTGACTCATTTGGAAGGAGCTGTGCAGTGATATGCACGTCACTGTGGGTGCAAACTGAGCTATTGAAATCAACGCATGTCAAGAGGAGCACCTGTGCAGGAACGTCAACCCACAAGTTTTCTTGAAGAATTAGCTGCCAAGATTTTAATCTAGGCCTGGATTGGCTAAAAATATAGATTGAGTTGGTGTACAGGACTCTTGACATGTGTATCGTTGCATGTTGTCAACAAATTGTTTGACATGCCCTTTGTACTAGTTTTTAAAATAAACCATAAGAGCACTCACCTCCTTGTGAAGTATCTACCTGCTTTTCCCTGCAGACTCGCAGCCCACCTGTTTTAAAAGATCTTTGATTATCTTACATAAGAAAAATAGTGTGAATCCTCACTCTAAATATAAGTTATTTATTTCTGTGTAGGCTGCAACCAGCGTCATATTTTGCCCCTAATTCATCATCGTGATATCTCCATCAGTGTCACAGATGCCTCCTGTTCACCATCTCAGTTTTAGCATTTAATGTGCTCATGCAGACACCGAGCATCGAATATGCATTTAAAAACCCATCAGGAGTCCCCTCTTCCTTTGTGTTTGTATCATTGGGAAATGTTGGCAGTAAACAATGCATTCAGAAAGTGCTTTGCTGTTGGATGAGATTACAAGCAATTTAGACTGGGATCAGCTTCTACTGGCATCCCTTGCTTATGCAGAGTGGAAATGACTGCAGCACTCTCCAGCCATGTTCACAGTTTGTTTTCTGGATGTTATAATTGAATATTTGACATAACACTGAAACATTAGATTACCACATGAATGGTGTGTGTGGACTTAAGTTTACTCCACAGCTTCAGAGGTAAAGTGAACTACTAAGAACATCAATGGAAAGTCAGCCAAAGGGCACAAAGTCTAATGTTAGCTCCGTCCTTTAAAACATCTGTTGTTGAGATCTCATCAGGCAGAAACAGAGAAAACAGAACATCGATAATTAAAATTGCCAGGCTAATTTGTTTTGTTCTGTAAGCGCTTTGCCTGTGGGATATTCGGTTAAAGACGTGGGACTGTTTAATCAAATTTCCATTAATATTCTGTGCTGCTGCACCTTAGCTCCCTCTGGTTACCAACATGCTGTTCAAAAGAGACTTCCTAATTACCAGATTTTTTAGACTTTCATTTCATCCTTTTCTCTACTTGCGAGCAATCTGTGCTACGAAATATAATTTGAATCAGTTGCTGCTCTGTTAGAGAGGATTGCCATGTGACAGTTTAATTACACACTCAATATAGTAATGGACAAGCGGACTTTTCCCCGCGGTGGAATAGACTCTTTTCACTTAGAATTATCACAGTTTTTTATCATGTCATGAAAAAAAAGGAATAGTGGTACGCTGAAGCAATTCTGCCATCTGCGAACAATAAACAGCTTTCAGATTTTGACTTGGAGAAATGAGCCTAATGAGAACAAAGCACTGTGATTCATTCCTCTACATAAAAACATTGCCTTGAGCTCCCCCTCTTTTAACAGATATGCTAATGTTAGGTATCAGGACATATAAGGTGGAAGATAAACTCACCTAAACTGATTTTACAAAGACTTTATGAGATTGTCTCAGTGCAAAGCTGTTCATAGGGTGTGCAGAGTTTGCAGTAAAAAGCTGATTTCGAATTTTCAGTGGCCCACTCATATATGTCGTAACAGGTAACATGCCTACACACTAACAGTGATTCTTGAGGGAATATCTCTGAAACCATGAACACTTGTAGCTCATGCATTTAGCAAGTGTGCCAAACTTAATGCACGTTCTGTGCTCCACACGTGCCAGTCAGTCTCAACATTGCTACACTATTATGCCAATTGCCTCTCCACACTGACACATGTGAAAACACTATCACATAATGAGCTCACTTACAAATCAGAGCTTTGGTGCTGTAAATAGGCCACAGGTAAACATTTGGTTTTGACAGCAGTGGATGCTAATATTGGACAGAGAGATCTGAATGAAGTCTTCTGGCCAGACTCACAGAGAGGGTGAGATTTATGCAGTCCTTTCCCATTATTTGTATTAATGGTGTGTTATGTTTGTTATACACATCCATACTTTACCAAATTTTTATGTGTATGTGTGTTGTTGTTATACCCTGCACACAGAAAAAACAAAAGCCACAAGTGTTTTCATTTGTACTATCAGTGCATAGCCAGTGCTGTGTGGACGTATTCACAGGGTGTTCATGTGGACTCTATTGACACAAAAACACATCTTTTAAGAAGAGTTTTGCGAGAATGTTTTACATTTGCAGGAGATGTGTAATGTTTTGCTGCTCTGGTGTAATGTCTTGTGGTTAGTGTGTAAAGTTTTGCAAAAAAAGCCTAAAGATAGTGTCTAAGCAATCAGAAAGAAACCGGCAACTAAATTGTATGTGCAGATGCAGAAGGATCTTTTAACCCTTAGAAACTTGAGCAAATTGGCTCGATTTCTTTCCATAATATGGAAAGAAGGCAATGAGTAACTAAGGAAGAAATGTCCCCAAAAAATGCAAGGAATTAGTTAAAAGAGAAAATTAAAAAAAAAAAAATAGTAAAAAAAAAAAGAAGATAACAATAAGATTCAATTTAATTATATTAGAAAATGAAAGAAAGTGAAAAACAAATAAGTAATGACCTGGAAAAAGTGCTTAAAATTCATTAAAAACATTTTCCCTATTTTTTATTTATTTTTTTAATTCTGAATCTATTATTTTTTTGCAATTTGTGGGACATTTCTTACCAAGTTGTTCACTGCCTTTTCCCCCATGTTTGTGAAAGACACTGCACCACTTTGCTCAGGGTTCAAAAGATTAAATACTTGCGAAAGGTGTCTGAAAGCAGCACAAGAAAAGTGATGTCGCTTCAGGTTTCAAAGGGTAAAGAAAGGAACAATGTGTTGTCTGTATCTGTATATTTATTTTATAGAACACATCTAGGATGCTACGCTCTTTGAGCATCAGTGTGATTTCTATGTCAACCTTTGAGGAAGGAACTAGGCAGTTATTCAATATAGCTCATTAATAGTCATTTTTAAATAGCAAAAATGAGAAACATTTGCTGTTTCCAGATTCTCAGATGTGAAGAGTTGATGCTTTTCTTTGTCATACATGAAAGTAAACTGGATATTCTATAGTATGGCATTTTATAGACAAACAATGAAGCAATTAAAGGACAAATCAACAGATTAATCCATGATAAAAATGATTGTTAGTTTCAGCCTTGGTGACAATATCCCTACTGAATGAGAGAGCATGTTTGAAACATCAGCAAACTGAGCTAATGGGCCTTCAAGGCTCATAAACGTATTGCTCTTTATTGGAAAATAATACATAAGTTCTGAATGTTAGATGCAGCATGAGCTGTGAGTGCAGTCTGTATCAGCTTGCTGCGTTACATGTTTGGGATTTTGCCCCATGGTTTGTTGCAGCTTAGAGAGGATGGAGGGGGAGCGACTGTGATCAGCTGCAGAATCTCCCAAGTCATCCAGGGCCTCAGTGAACGCCTTATAAGAGCTTTAGCTGGGTTATTCAAGGATTTTCTCATTGTTGCGCATGCCTTTGTCACAACCCGTTTGGATTATTGTGATGCACTTTCCACTTGCGTAACACGTCATCCCTAAATCATCTTCAATTTGTTTGAAATTGTGCCGCCAGACTCTAAGGAAAGTCTCCCTACGAAGACTCACAAGTCTGACAATTTGACCTTTGGTGTCCATATTGATTGACCAAGGTTAGGTTTTTATTCTTTTATTTCAAAAATTTTTTCCTTTTACTGCTAGAGATCAGTCCGAAGAACCTTTTATTAGTATTAGACTATGGCAGTGTAATTTATACGTGTGCATTTTCATCTCTTTTGAAAAAGCTAGACAGTCACACTTGCAATTTGCAGCTGGATCAAGCTTTCATATCCATAATTTTAACTTAAATGGTTCAGTTGACTTCACTGTGTTTATGTGGACGACCCTATATGTTGATATTTATTGCAAAAGCTTTGCTGAGTAAATTACCACAGCACATATCCAGTTTACTGGCATATTACTTCAGTAGCTATAACACTAGATCATCAGATAAAAAACTCCTCATGGTCCCAGCCCCCGGAGCAGAGCTGGGTGAATCTGCCTTTTCCTTTCACGCCTCACAAGCTTGGAGGAGTTGCATACTAAACTTTGAATCTTTTCCCACTCTTGCCGCCTTTATAAACACTTTAAAATCAGCTTTTACAGAGCAGTGTTATTGTTTTTAATAATTGCTATTATTTGCCACGATTCTTTTTAGCCCCTGACTCCTCTAAGTTTTGTGTCTGCTGTTTTTTGGTATGTTTATTACAAATGTATAGAAAACAAGAAAATGAATAGTATAAGAGTATATATAGTATAATATATATGCCCTGTTAAAGCCCCTTAACACTGCCTCCCAGCACATTTCAAATTGAAATCCCGTTAATTATCTATAAGTACTTCCATGGCAGAGCTCCAACCTGTGTTCTCCTTAATGCACAGTGTATACATTCATACAGATTCACAGTTTGAATTTAGGCTTTAACCCCTGAGAATGCAGCAAAGTGAAATGTGAGTTGAATACATTTACAGTAAATTTGCCAGGTGGCATATGCGCACTTAAGTTTCCTCATCAAGCCCACAAACACTGTGATCAACACTGTATAGAATGTTATGCTGCCTGTGCAAATACTTCCAGGACTGGGCCAAATTGTCTCTCATTCACTAAATCACCTATTTGCTGCAGGATTAAAGCGCGCTAATGTGAACTGAGTAAATGATGAACACTAAATTTAAATGCTCTGACTGTGTTAATTGGACGGATGAATCTGATAAGTGTGTTTCCCCGAAAGTGGCTTTGTGTTTTTAGTCATGCTGGCTGCTTGTCTCTGTGGGTGAAACTCTAGTCTCCGTCCATCCTTTAGTTGTTCTCTGACTTTCCCTCTGGTGCCATAATGTCAGCACTTTGGTTTATTCCAATATGTCATTTCCATGACTGAGGAAAGCTTAATAAACGTTTGTGAACGTGAGCCACTCTCTCTCAAAGCCAGAAACTAGAGACATAAGTCTCAAACTTGTGATGTTATCGAGTATAAATCCTGGAGCTGCTCTACTAACAATAAATGTAACCTGATAAAAAAGGAAACAAACATTTTGTGGACCCACAGAATGTTTGTTTCCTTTATTATACCCCAATCAGCCTGTTGTAGTGTTCTCAGTCCTGAAACAGAGAATGTACCCATACACTCAGAGCAGTCCCCTGGGTGCTCTCTGTGTCATCTATAATGTCTTTCCTAATTCATTGTGTCTGGAGCAGCTCCAGGCTATATATCCCTGTAACATCACAAATTTGACTTTTAGCACTCTCGGTTTTGGATTTGGGAGAGTTGTTCAAGTTTACTAGTATTTTATGGACTCTGCTAACACGCTAAACTAAGACGGTGAGTATGGTGAACATCTGATCTGCTTGTTAGCATTGTCATGAGCCACACCTCCCTCTACCTCTGCTCTCCACCCCCAACTCGCCTCGTCTAAACTTAGTTTAGCAGCTAGCGATGTCTTTCACTCACTCTCAGTCTCTGCTGTGTTTAGCTATTCCCCTGCCTACTTCAATGATGATGGTACCTGTAATAAATGTAATATATTTGCTGAAATGGAGGCGAAGCTCAGTGACTAGAAGAGCTGGTAGAAGCGCTCCATAGCTGTAAGTTACTCCAGTAGCTGGTGGCAGCCAACTCGGCTAGTGCTAACACCGGGAGCTAACGCTAACGTTCCTACTCTTCTCCGTGAGTGAGAGCGATGTTTTAGCCTGGCTACATTTTACAATGCTAATTGCAAATGTTAGCTGGGCTGCCGGGCTACTCACCTAACACAACCGTAACGCCTGACCCATTGCTGGGACCGAGCCGCTAATAACTCAAGCTCCGGACATTAACCCATGCTACGATTGTAACATTAAATTTAATTGAATCGACATAGCGACATGTGCCTAACGTTACTGTAACACTAATTAAAACAGACATTTGACTTTATGTTGTACCTGTCCAGGAGAAGAAGAGCTAGCTCCGAGTCAGATTGTAGCCCCTTTAGCTCTCGCAGTGCTCTCCACCTTGGAAATGCAAGGCCAATGTTAATCCGAGTTCTGTCCATTTCTTTATCCGACAACTTCTTCGCCAACAACCGTTGTTTCTTTAGAGGTAATGTCAGATCCTGGTCGTCTTCAGGTGGACGTTTCATTCCGCTCTCCGCCATTTCGCTTTGTAAATACGCGCTGCCATTGCTCACTGGCTGTAGCCTTTTATAGGGAGGGAGGGCCAAGGGCTCTGAGAGGAGGGATTCACATGAACGTACATGAACGTACATGAACGCGCAGCCGGACCGGCTTGTAAACAGAGAGAGGGTGTGTGACGTCATGCAATACTCCAGATGAAATTACACCTCTAGTTCTTCACATAGCAATTTTTTAATTCCTTCAATCTAGAAATGAAGAATTTCCGCTTATTGCCCCTTTAAGTGCACGTTAGCACACTGACGTTTAGCTTCATAGCTGCACAGAGCCACCAGCATGGCTGTGGACTCTTGTCAGTATTTTCTTTGCAGGAGTTTGGCACATAGAGCAAGTCTTAGATATGCAGTGATATATGAACAAATTTATATAAGTCACCAATGCGTCTCCCTCTTCTTAAAATATTATTATAACACATGCAGCGTCCTGCAGATTTGTGTTAAAAGATCTTGTAACCCCTTGAGCTGAGATCTAGCAAAAAAAGTAAAAAATAAATAACTTGAGACTGTTTAATAATTTGTATGTTAATTATTTTCACAGTTTCCATCCTCCAGGAGGTCCTGTAGTTCTCACCTGTAGGTCAGACACAGAGACATCATCTGCTGTGAACACGCTGTAATGGATTGATTACTCAGAGCTGTCAGCTGAAACCGGTGTCATGGTAGGACACATCTGCACCCTGCTGCTGTCCACTCAGCTGCATCAAAGAAATACTGTTTGTTGGCTTCCTTCTGCCCACAACAGCCTCTGTACTCAACACTGTAACACTGGTACTGATGAACTCACTGGCTCTGTACACAAATTATCATTATGTCTTTGTCTGCTGAAACTTAAAACCTCTATATAACAGCATCAGAACTGCCTCTAATGATGAGGGGTAAAACAAAAATAAATAGGATTTGAATGGTGAAGATCAGACAGCCAATCTCCAAGTGAAGAGCCATAAAGCGCCAGTGTGTAAGATGAGGAATGTTGAGAGCCTCGGAGCACTCACTGCAGCTGAAACTATGTTGAGCCATAAATACAGGCAATTTGCAGGAAGCCTTCGGAGAATGAAACATGAAAGGTTTTATTGTGAAGTTTTATAGCACTCAGCGTGCTCTTTTTATCTCCTGACCTTTCTGGGGCGCTTCAGACCACTTATTGCAGCCCTGACCTTGGGGACCATAACACAAACTACAATATCATCATTTCATCTCAGGAATTTTACGGGAATTACTTTTATTGTTTAGTTACAGGTAAAAACGTCTCTTGGGAGCCACTTTACCAGACGGGCAGGCATGTTACATACCGTCCGTGGTTTGGCTCATGTATTATTAATCCCACATTATTCCCTCGGGTCGTCTCTCCGTGTTGGCTGAATGAAAGTTGTGATATTAAAGTGAAGTCTGCTGCAGTCTGATCTATTAAGCATCCAGGAGCGCAACACGTTATCGAGGTTTATTAGATTGTGTTTGCTACCTCTTGATCCCTGACCGAGAATAAATAATGGATCTAGTTACACAGTTCACAGTTTGGTTTTGAAGACATTGTTTACAACTGCATTTCTCATCTTTAATTATCCCATGCCAACCCTCATTTACGTTATCTGCCCCGAGGAAAATGAGGCCGCGTGTGCATCAAAGTACTTCTGCTATGCATTTTTCAATTCTCCCAGCAGGCTTTGGCCCTAATGTCATCTTACAGTCAATGTGAAATGCAGAGCCGCCGCACGTGGCTGCAAAGTTCCACATCCAATTTCACAGGTTCCAGCTCTGAGTAATGGCACTAAAACAGAGACTCTGACTGAATAAACAAGGGGAGTTCCAGTCCCTAAAGCATAATTATATGAATTAATACACTGTTGAACAAAAGGAGCAAAAAAAATACAAGCTCTGCTTTTTACCTGATAAATGCTGCTGAAATTATGACCAGCTCTTTAGAAAATGTAGTGATGTGTGCACAGAACAAATCTGAGAGCCTGATAGATTGTCATTCCTATGTTAGCATCTGTTTGACAAATGTTCACAGTGAATTTTGAAAAGAATGTTAACAACTGAGTAAAAATCAGTTGCCATTTTGATGACTTGATTACTGTGTTTTTTTTGTAACTGTGTGCTCTGTGTTAAGAGTGCTACATGTAACACTGGATATGTCTGTATTTAGGCCACTCTGCTCCCTCGGGCTTACAGCTTGTGTGCATAATACTGTGGGTTATTACAAGCAATTGCTATATATATATATAAAACACGGTTAGGTTGACAGACGTTGATAGATTGGTATTGATGATTGATTGAACATGTTTGTTCTGTGGTCGTGTCACACTCTATTTTTAAACCAACCTACAATCACTTAAAGCAGTGCAGGGATTTGCAGTCTATCATCACGTTGCTCATGTTAGCCTTTTGGACTGTTGCCAGAACAGCACCGTGCTATTAATTGCACCCACCATATGGTCGACACCTCATAAATGCCATTTTTACTTAAACTCCATAGGAAGTTCTGGAAAGACCTGCTGACATTTACACTCAATTGAATCTTGCTAAAGAGGTTGTGTATCAGACAGAGAAGGAGAGACTCCCTGAGCAGATTTCATTTGCTACGGTGGAGAGTGGGAAGCATGCCCAAGGTGTGCAGAGGAGACCTGAACGCTCTCCTAAAGACTTCTAACACTTATTGAAATCCCGTCAGATATTTGCCCGGGAACCTCACACTAAGGGAAACTGTGTGATCCTGAAAGTCACTGCCTTCTATTGATCCCACAGAATCAGAGGCCACAGAGTCGCACTGGTATAAATTGTACCGTCAAACCAACTCATTAAGAGGCAGAGGGGACGGGATCATAAAGATGGCAAATATATCATCTTCATTCTGAACATGTTTCGTGATGAATTTATTGCTGCAAAGTTTCTCTCATCACCTCGCTTTTTTCTGCTGAGAAATGTGCTTGTGTCAGACTGTCACATATGTTAGGGATTGTACGAAAATGTTAATATTTTGTAATAGCCTCCCTTCGTAATACCGTCTACATGAAGACCTGACGTCTAGGCTAAATCATGGCTGAATTTGGGCTGTCAGTGAAAATTTGGTAGACGTCTAACCATAGCCAAAGTGTAGACGTCATCAATTATACGGCTATGTAGAGACCATGTCCAAAAAATGGAGATAAACATATTTTAATTACTGTTGACTCTCCATACGTGATTGAATATCATACCGCACGCCATCTGCAATGGCGAAAATTACATTTAATCAATTTCAAAATTAAATCGGTTAGATTTGGGTTACATGTAGCTAGACTAAATCGGAGCTAAATATAGCCAATACGTTTAAATCACGACTATTGCTTGCTGGGTAGTTACATAAATAGGTAGCCTACATCAAAAGGGCAATTTTAAAGCTGCAGTAGGTAGAAAGCCTGAAAACGGTTGATTTTTGAGTCTCATCTGAGTTAGGTTTCGTTCGTCTCCGCCCTGAGCCCCTCCTACCAGACGAGCACACCAGTATTTTATCCTACTTGGTTCTATTTCTCCCTCTTTGGCAGACGTTGCGCTAGACATTTTCGTCATAATCCGGTCATTTTGACCGACAGGGTCATAAAAATCCGGTCATAATCTATTTTTACCGGTCATTTTAATTTTCGTTTTTAAATGATAATAAAGATATTCAAAGACATTTAGTTTTCATTCGTTCGTTTTTAATAAATCCAACAAGCAAGTTATAAAGTGTGCATTAATAAGGACATGAACGAAAAGATGAACAGACATCCACACACCCGTGCCATTAGGCTTCGCCCTGGACACACCGGACGGCACTAACGCGTCACTAACGCGTCCGGTGTGTCCAGGGCGTTATGCAGTTATGCCTGTAGGCTCGGTGATACTAAATTAAAATTGTAATGAAGTGATTATGGTATTGAAAAATGTGTTCGGTTATGCACTGTTGTGTTATTTTAAATTATAAACACGGTATTTTCTCCTCACGTTCCACAGTGCGTGCTGTTGTTATTTTATTTTTTTATTTTATTTTCTTATTGGCCGGATTCTCTCGTCTTTTCTGTGTCCGACTTCCTGTTTAGTACGATCCGCTCGATCCAGCTTGACAGAAGCGGTCGCAGCTCCCGTGAAAAAGAGACCAGACTCCGAACTGAAGCGCTGCCTCTACTCCTTGGGCGCTCCGCTCTGCTCAGCGGCCTGTGTGGACAGTCAGATAGATTAACATGGGCGCTGACTGAAAACTGCCTCCGCTGCTGGGCGCTGTGCTTCGGTTCAGCGTCCGGTGTGTCCAGGGCGTTATGTCAACAACGCTACATGAAGCAGTTGAATGACTTTTTCTCTGCAGTGTGAAAACGGCAGCCACTTAAACCACTGACTGTGCACTCTGCCGCCAAGTGGGCAGGGGTGGTAATTGCAACCGGTCAAAATGACCGATAGCCTTCAGATTTTCCGGTCATTGTTGTAAAAAAACGACCGAGAATATCTGGTTAACGCGACCCCTGCTCTCTGGGAGCCTCGGCTCTCCCTCTCCGCGCAGCAGCCCTCCCCATCCCTCCCTCGCGGCCCCGCACATACTCCCGAGCTTCGGCTCTCCCTCACCGTGCAGCAGCCCTCCCCATCCCTCCCTCGCGGCCCCGCACATACCCCCGAGCTTCGGCTCTCCCTCACCGTGCAGCAGCCCTCCCCATCCCTCCCTCGCGGCCCCGCACATACCCCCAAGCCTCGGCTCTCCCTCTCCGTGGAGAGCCCTTGGCTCCGCTCCCACGGCCGACCCTCGCGCCCTCCGGCCGGGCCCGGCCCCACCTCACCCTTCCCCTCCCTCCGGGGCTCCGGGGAACCGAGTTCTGTCTTCCTTTTTTTGGGTTTAGCCGTGTAGGCAGCTGTAGCCAATGCTGGAATAGCTATTTTACCTGGTGCACTGTTCGCCATTGCCGCTTGCTCTCCCCTTCTGCCGGCAGCACGGGAACACGCATATGCAGTAGAACAGCCAATAGGAACGCAGTGGTCTGAGCTGACCTTTGATTGGTTGGTGCACATCGGCACAATACTGATTCTTTAGAGGCTGAACACAGAGCCATGGTGAGGTGCAGAAACCTATTGTTTGTCTCAGACCACTTGATTTACATTATGCTTAGAGGATATTATAAAATTTTTACTCAATTATACCAAAACAATGTTGCCTACTGGAGCTTTACTTTGCTGCATGATTCTTAAAGGTGCTCTTGATATGTAGAGGACAACAGTTCTTGTTCAGTGTCTTTGTATCAGGGTTTTATTAATCTGTCAGTGACTGTGACTGCTTATCCTTTTTGAGGGTTGTGGAGGAGGATGGAGCCTATCCCAGCTGACAGTGGGTAAGGGTTGGGGTGCCCCTTGGACAGGTTGCCAGATTATTAAAGCTGACGCATAGAGACAGACATTCACGCTCACATTCACACCTATGGGCGACTCAGTCACCAGTCAGCTTAACCTGCATGTATTTGGACTGTTAAAGGAAGCTGAAGAAAACCCCTGCTGACACAAGGAGAACATGCAAACTCCAAACAGAGGGCCACAGCCAGAACCCAGAACCCTGAACCTCAAACCCTCTAAAAGTTAATGGACCTGGGAAATTTATTCCAAGATCCAATTGGACTTGATCATTTTTTAATAATCATACTGTATCCCTGAGCCGTTGTTTGCCCAAGATATTACAGACCCTACCTGGTGCATGTACAAGAACCAGACAAACCCGGTAACTATTCCTACCCATTTTACTGCATATATAATAATTAATGATGTTTTTATTTTATTCTGTTGTAACTTATTTTGTTGTTTTTCCTGTGATGTGAGCTGCTGTAACTCCTTAATTTTCCAGACTCACCATCCATCTTCCCACTGCTCCCCCTCCAACTCCCTTGCACTGCTACTCAGCGTTTTTCCATTTTATTTTCACTTCAGTAATCTGATCCTAAGTCAGCCTAAACATCATGCGAGTTACACACATGGCACTTATGCGATGCTATTATAATCAGTGCTTTATTTGACATAATGAAAAACCGACCCAGGCACCGTCCCGGACCCATAATAAAATATGGACCTGAACCTGTACAGGTCCTGAGTAGGGTGTAGGGTCCTAGGGTCTGGGTAAACCCTTGAAGACATGAGGACACAGTCTCTTAACTGGTTCAATAGCATGAAGAATTTAATTTTAATTCATTCCAGGCTACACTTCCTGCTTTCCTTTTGTACTTACTAGGTGTTTATACAACAGCACCTCTTGTGCTTTGCAAGAATTTAATTTAAACAATCAGAATCTATGTTGAAGTGAACTGAAACTAATTGGATCATTCTTCAAGTGGCAGGAAACTCATATCTGCAAACGACATACTAACAGTGGTGTATGTCTGCGAAAAGGTCATAGCATCCAGACATTGTTTTCGTTCATGAGATTGAACTTAATTATAGAGCAGTTGTTTTACTCGCTGTGTCCTGTGAAAGATTAGAGCTGTATGCCAAGCATTAAATCACATCCAGATCAATAAGCACAGGCTCTGTAGCTGTTCTGCTGTGCTGGTTTTGCAGCAGTCTAAATAGGAAGCTGTAATGATTTCTACCACTCCAGCACACATATATTGTGTATATATATAATACACACATACACCCCTGTCCCAACAAATCACACTTTGTAGAGCATAATTGATATTGTATTGCTCAGTTAATCTAATGGAATGTAAGAGTCGCCCACAGTGAGTAAGCAATACTGCACTGAGTAAAGGGCTTTAACTTTAATGTCTTGAAACAGATAAATGATTAAAGAGAATGAACTTCAGGCAGAAGAGTGGTCGTCCTTAAGAAACAGACTTCAATAACTATTTAAATCACATTCCTTTACAGTACTGCAGCGTGGAGTACAGAGAGTGCTTTAACTGATATACCACAGTATCATTAAAAAGCACTATGAACTGTCAAATACTGACAATCAGCTGTAAACTTACTGTGATGGTGTGGTAAATGTAAATGCAGCATTTAGCGCAGGCTGCACACATTACAGACTATTGATTCAGACACAAGTAAGTAGAGTTGCAGTGTGTTAAATTAGAAGCAGTAAAAAAAAAAAAAAAAAAAAAATAGCATTAAGTTTGTGGAGTTTACACCAAATCAGGCACAACTGCGTTAGTATAACTGTATTCACCTCTTCATCGCTGGAGTTTAAGATTTGCTGACGTCACTAAGTTTTCAGGCTGCAGATTACCTGGCAATCAACTCATTATGCTGTGCTGCTGGTGCAGCGATGTTGTCCGTGATTCCCATTCCTCTCATGCGGGTCTGATTGCCAGGCGGAGCATAGCTTCCCTGTCATGTTGATGGCGTAATAATTGGATGGACCATGTTCAACCAAACAGTTTAAGTCTCTACACGCTCAAACAGATGTCTGTGCTGATCCCTCCCTTGTAGACTCTCCACTGTGTCTCCAGATTTATTCAGTTTTAGAGACAAACAACTAATTCTGTGATAAATAAAAATAAAAGTGATGATCACCTCAGGCATCTCATAATGTTTTGTATTTTGTGAGTCAGGGTCCTTCTTGCTAATGCAATACTTTGTTTAGACTGACAACCATTGATGAATTACTGAAAAGGGCGTAAAGTGTCAGGAGGCCTCCCCGGCCTTCGCCTGGACAATGTCACTTGAGCTCCTTTTACACTGCCAGATTTTCGGCAAATGTTGGGCCGTTTTGCCGGCAAGCTACGAGCGTTTAGACACACAGAGCCGGATTGGCGAGTTGATCCGAGGTGCCCAATTTTCCGCCTCGTAGGGTAGACATATTGACGGAACCTTGTTGGTTTAAAAAGAAGGAGGCGGCCTTCCGCAACGGGAGGAGCTGTTGATGACTTGTGGGAGGAG
>NC_065508.1:2481193-2511550 GCF_006386435.1 Epinephelus moara | reverse complement strand
TTGTTTTTATACTGCCAATGCTGAAAAAAGACTGATTGGGCTTTCCTGCAAATTTGCACAATTCCTGTTTAAAAAGGGCTTTCAATGAACACTTGCCGACCAAGAAGAGACTGCAAATGACTACAAAGAGATGCAAAGAAATAAAATAACCACAAGGAGCTACACAAAATAACCAACAACAAGAAGACACAAAAACCACCACAAAGTCTGTGTGTCTGTCTCCTGTGTAGGAGAGGTGGTGGGGCCTTTTGCATATCTGTGCCCAGGGGTCTGTTCCCTCATAATCCACCCATGCTGACAATATGACACAGTGCCTGAATTAGTTTTACAATGCAAACAGTTAAAAATAAAATGCTCTGCACTGAAACTGGCCTCTGCTCCATTTGTCATTTAATTGCACATTGTGTGCTGCAGTATGTTTTCACCTGTGTCAGTGGAAAAATAACTTGTGCCTGTATCTCAGTGAAGTAAATACATACATTTGGGAAATTAACAGCAGAGAAAAAGTCCTTAATGCCACTGTTGAGTATTGCCAGAGACAAACACACCACTGCAGCATGATAGTTCCCAGGTGAGTGCAAGACAGTGAGTCAATTAGGATTCTAATATATAGCAATAGTGAGGCCGCTCGGCAACCAGTGATTAAACAGTGATAAATCAGTGCATAAGCTCCCACATGTATGGTCCCTGCTCTCAAACACCTGCAGGGGACAGGACACCCTAAGATTATGCTGCTAGTGTGCAGGACCACTGCTGCATGAGTGCGGCTACACATCTGATCACAGCAGGCAGGGAGACAAGATGCATTAGACAAAAGGATAGATAGATAGATAGATAGATAGATAGATAGATAGATAGATAGATAGATATGGTCTGTATACACACATTACATGCACACACTCTCAAGTCAGCATCCTACTATTGGTCCATACTGACTGTAGAAACTGGTGTGTGCTGCTTTGCCTTTGCACCACACACACACCAAACCCAGCAGAGGCTCTACACCGCCTCGCACACCAACTCTGCAGTGACGTGAGGAGGAAGACGGGAGGCTGCTCTTATTATAATTCAACGTCAGACCAAGTTTGATAAACGCCCCCCCCTTCCCTCCCTCATCTCTCTGTCCTTCCCTCTCTCTCTCTCTCTCTCTCTCTCTCTCTCTCTCTCTCTGGCCCATTTCAGTGGTCCTTATCCACAGTAAGGAGATCCGCTTTTGCTCTCCTCCGCCACCACCACCATCTTTGAGATAAAACACTGGCTTTCCAGCAGCAGAGGGCTGGCGCTGCAGTTGCGCTGGCACACATTCAACGTGGGTGCACACAGTGAGTGAGGGATAGAGAGAGAGAGAGAGAGAGAGAAAGAGACGCCGCATCTTGTGGATTTCTTTGCGTACCAGCCCGTGTACATGGTTCTCCCTGCTTTGCCTCTGTCACATCCAGACCAGGAGTTGATTCCACTTCTCGGAGAAAAATGTGGCATCGCACATCAGCGACTGTCCTTGTTTTCTTGTATTTCTGGGGGGACTCGCTGGCAGGGTTTCCAAACCAAATCAACATTGGTAAGTTCAATAGGATACCCCTGACTACACATACATGTCTTTGTTCACATAGTCTAAATAGGACACGTCTCTGTGAGTCGCACTGATGATGTTATCTGAATAATTCATCACCAAGTTCACTTCTCATAAAGCCAGAAGGTTGTGGGATCCTGCGCGGCTCCGTAGGCGGTTTGGTAAAAATAGAGTTGATCCAAATGGTGTGAACGTTTCAGTATCTGCAGCGCATTGTTTAGTGAGTGCTAACACATTTGTTTCTTGGCAGCCTTTCTTAAAATTGACTGATCAATCGTGTGTCCAATAATGCGTAATTGTACGGCACTGCCCGCACTCTGAAAATAAGTCCTGTCCTGATGAGGGGAGTAAAAAGTGCCTGTGCTCTGTTATATGTGACATTTTCTTTCCTGTAGGTGGACTGTTTATGCGCTCTACAGTGCAGGAGCACAGCGCCTTCAGGTTTGCTGTCCAGCTCTATAACACCAACCAGAATGTGACAGAGAAACCCTTCCACCTCAATTACAATGTTGACAACCTGGAGTCGTCCAACAGCTTCTCTGTCACACACGCATGTGAGTACTTGTACACTGACACATAAGAACAGCAGGAAAAACTCATGATTTTTTTAATTGTTTTTTTTTATTGTTAAAATTATGGTGCAATTATTTTGTTTTCCAAATTGCAGCCTGAAGTAATGATGCAGACTCCAATCTAACAATCACACAAACACACACAGTATGTGAAATGTTCTGCTGTAATTGTCTCTTTGGCAGACCAATACGAAAATTACACAGATGTTTAGGAGCTGAAATTGGTGTTTGGATAAAATGGATGGGGCTGATGCTTGGAACACACAGACACCTGCCAAGTGTCTGGACTAATACACAAACTCCTCAGTCATGCCATCCAAAAAGTCACCAGCTGGATGATGGAGCATGATGGCCTGTAATTGGACAAACACAGTGATTCTGTAAACTGAGTAATTCAGTAATTCCAGAGGCGCTGATGAGCAGCACTTAGATGACTGTACTTGAAAGCGGGTAAAACAAACACTGCTGTCCCAGTTGTTGTATCTGGCTGTGACATTAGATAGAGGCTTTAGGTGATTTAGGTGCCAGTTACAAAATGTGTTGTGGTGGTGGCTGCTGGTTTAAATGCTTGTGTCATGACAGTTGTTGCAATTTATCTTGTCTTTCCCCTTAAATGTTTTTGTCTCTCCACCGTCAAATGAAAACAAAAATGTCCCCTAAGCAAGCCTCCCTTCTGCACCTTGATAATTAAGCTTTTGTTGATTATTTGTTGATTATTTGCCTTTCTAATCACCATTTTCCCACAAAATGTCAAATATAATGCAGATTAATTGCCATCTTTAAGCTGTTACACATTGATCCATGTGTGTTGGTCCAGATCAGGCTCTATGATGATTTGAAATGTCACATTCAGTCATACCAGCAGCACAGTGGTGTAAATATGTCTTTCTACACCTGTGATGTATAAATAGCCTACTGTATCAACTGTAACATGCTGTAATCCATGTAGTCATCTCCACAAACATGATGGATTTGATAGGAAGGGCTGTGGAGTGTGAGATGGCTTCATAATTGGTCTACCAGTCACTCCTCTGCCATGTAGGGCACCAAGCTCTGCCTGGAGAATTAATTTGTTATCCTTCTTCCCACCAACCGCACTTCACACTTCACGCTTAAGGATCAGCTGCAGCTCTCCAAACTCTGTCAGCTGCCGTAGAGACGGCTGTGTAACCTAATGAAGTGAGAAAAGGGCCAAAAAAGAAAGGAAAATTGAACACAATTGTACCTCGTACGTATCGGGCTCGGCTGTGAGAAAAATGGAAAATGCTGTTGAGGCGATGGAGTCGTCGGTGAGCGTAGCAGGGAGGAAGCACTAGCCTTGGGGAGAAGTTGCAGGGAGACGCAGTGTTACACACTCACACCTTGACGCAGTTCGACCACAGCCTTGCACTGCCGGCTGCTGAGTGATTACACTGGGGCGGCTGTGGGGTCAGTGCTTAGCTCAAGGGCACTTCAGCAGTGAAGAGATGAATATTACATGCTTGGCTTGTCAGGATCAGGTGTAAAGCACAAACTCTCCTGCTCGGGACTGTTTTTTATTACAAGGAGGCCAAAAGCAAGCCGTTATGTCACATTACTCACACAGCAGAAACATTTCTTATGACAATGTCAATGAGCTGTTTTTCCACCAGTCGGGTTGTCTTTGGTCCCGTGCATTCATTCTACAGGATAATGCCTCTAATGCAACACTCTTAGATTTATTGTCATCTCATCTTCCAGCAAGTTAAAAGATGCATACCTGCCACATGTGGAGCCCTGTAGGGTTAAACATGGAAAATAGAGGCCTGTTGAATTACTGTGTATTTTGGATCGTGCACCAATTTAAGATTCTTTTGAGTAAACCTGAATCCATTGTATCTGAAAGAGGCTTAAAGTTTTCTTCCTAATGGATAAGAAGAAAAACAAGATAATCAGGAGGATTAATTTCAGTGAGCTAAGCTGGTGCAAGCTAAGCTAAATGCTTCCCAGTTGAAAAAGACCAGTGAGCAGCTCATTATGCGGCCCAGCCAGCCCAGCTTGTGACTAAGACATTGCTTGAAAATGCACCAAACTCCATGATTCTTATTTTAGTAGTCTGGATTGCATAATGCTTTGCTTGCCTGGCAGGTGTTGATATAGCAAATGAATGTGATGATTATGATTTGACACATTTCTGTTCTGGCAAGAATGCCAGGTTAGTCATCGCTGTGCTTTCCCACAGCGCCCATCGTTAATTTTGATAAGATTAGCAAGTGTTAAGATGACGGCGATTTTAAATCTGCTTATTTGTCGCAATCTATGGGATTGTCTGCGAAACCTTCGCTTTTGTATGAAGGGAATGAATATAATAATCAGGTATATAAATGAGAGGAGTGACTTTATGCTCAGAGCTCATTTGTTGTGTTTGTCGTATGGATTCTGAATGGGATAAAGCAGGACAACACCGCCGTCCTCCAGCTGGGTCAGTATATAATGATTGTTACAAATCCCTGATGGCAAATGACTGTGTTATTGGCAGCGTGGATCAATAGGTGGAAGGATAGTCCAGCAGTTGTGAGTGTGTGTGTGGCTCCAGTTTGTTCTCCAGTATGGAAAAATCAATCCTCACCAAGCTTTCATTTTCTCTTTCTCAGTCCCTCTCTACTAATATATGGCTGTTCTCCAACTTCCCTGGCCAGAGACGCTGAATCTTCATTTTGGTGCTTGCATAGCAGCTATGAAAGTTAAAAAAAACAAAACAAACAAACCCATAAACAGCCAATGACACATCGCGGCAAACTATTCCCAGCCATTGCAACTTGATTGAATTGATTCCGACAAAGAGAACCTCACTGTGCCATTGTGTTTATTATCTCACCAATTTGTGGCTGGCTGGAGTGAAGCTGCAGGATGTATTGATGTGACACCTTGCCCCGGGCCAGGTCAGACTGTGTGCATAAATGCAGGAATGGGAAGGTTGTATCCATTAAAGACTGAGGTCAGGGCAGGAAGAGACAGCGGAGACAGAGACGCTGGTCCGGCTGGACACTCAGAGAGGAGTTCAACCAAGTGCATGTGGGATTATACAGTAGTTTTTGGATATGGTGACAGGGCAGACAGTGAGGACACATCATCTCAAAACTTTGTTTCCAGATCATTTACTCAATGTATAAGTTAATATTACATAAATCCGCCCTGCATGAGTTAAAATGCTTGTTCAGTATCTGAGCACATATTTAGTTACAGAAGAAGTTGCCAATCTATGCCATGTAAACAACAACAACAACAGCAACAACAAAAACAACTGAAAAAGCCTCATTGTGTATTTTTAAAGACTTCCCCTCTCCTGTCTAAAGTGGCAGCTGCATGAATCTGCTCAGACCTGAATTTTTCCGGAAACGAACTTCTGATTTGATCAAATGTCAATGTGACAGTGTGTTTCTTATGAGAGCGTTTATTATAGCCACCTATCCTCCCTCTGCTGTGACTCAACCAGTGTGATGCTGCTCAGACAGAGGCTAATGTTAGAGCACTTCACTGTGTAGGCAATGGACAATCCTACTAATGCAGCATAGACCAGTTTATGAAGCCAGATTTCCTCCTCCTCCTCCTCCTCCTCTTCTTCTTCTACTTCTTATTCTTTTGCATTATTGAGACCGTGGTGAATACATTGACTCATAAGCTGTGTCCAAATAAGGACGTTTTATTTTGTGCAGTGCAGGAATGCAAATTTTGATGTAAAAAAGTATGCATATAACTCTTATGGTATGAGCTAAAACTCTGCCTTGTTATTTGCATATGAAACAGTGGAAGCAGGAGATAGAGGAGCAGCAGCACACACCTGCACTTTAAACCTTCGCCTGGTGTGAAAGTCATGTTCATATTGTTTGTACTGGATTATAAACTCTAATCGTGTAGTATTCAATACATTATTCAAAGGAGCTATATATGTGACAGAGTCTGGTCTAGGATTGTCTGCACGTGGCTCTCACCTGTGATGTCACAAGCAAACATGGAGGTGGCTGAACCGAAATGACGGCAGCAAAGA
This sequence comes from Epinephelus moara, assembly GCF_006386435.1. Lineage (NCBI taxonomy): Eukaryota > Metazoa > Chordata > Actinopteri > Perciformes > Serranidae > Epinephelus > Epinephelus moara. Next base: position 2,505,402 of record NC_065508.1, on the reverse strand, counting down.
TGCCTTGTAATAAAAGATTACAAGCTGCGCCACTATGAAATGGTGAATGAATGCATAAGTGGGCGCATTCGTCTCTCTCCCACATCCCCCCACCTCGTTTTGAAGTGTTGTAAACATGTAGATGGATGAAAGCGGATTCAAAACAGTACATCACCATATATAGTACAAGTGAAATGTTTGCTCCGTATTTTGCTGCTTTTTTTTTATCTGCTAGCTTAATATCTAATATCAACCCAGGAGAAGATCATATCAGCTGTTGCTGGACTGCACCAGAGTGTGTTGCTGAGACAGAGACAGGCCCAGAGATGTGTGGCTTATACCCAAAAATGGGTCCAATATTCAGGCAACACAAGTCACATTGACTTGTGTTGGAATGAATGGACGCAGCCGCAGGAGCTCCTGAAGGGGCGGGGCAACAGCAAAACCCACATGACACAGATAGAGGAAATTGCTTACTAACACTAACAGTGCTAACAACAGCAGCAGTGCTGACCGAGCTAAGAGTGTTAACATAGGGGGAACCGGAGGGTGGGTGTTATGCTTCCACAGCCATGCTGTCTCACCACCGTAGATCGGGATGACATTATCAGCGATAACTGCGGTATGAGCGCAGTGCAGAGGTAGCGAGTTGGACATGAAGGGAGGGACTCATATTCACTAACAGGCACGGGCAGCCGGCACAGCTGCCATAACAAAGAACAAAGAATCATGTATTACATCACACACAGAGTGAGTGTGACTTTATTCTCCACACAGGACGCCATTACAGCACTGTATCTTAACATAGGGAGCAGCTGTTTGCTGCTTTATTAATGTTCAAATTCTCATACACAGAACCTTTAAAGGAGTAAAACAGGCATTTTGTGAAATGTGCATATTCCCTGAGATGGATAAAACGATACCAGTCTCATGTCTGTATGTTAAATATGAAGCTACAGACACCTACCAGCACCTCTAAAGTTAGCTAACTAACATTAACAATAGAGAGATGACTGGTTGCTCTGTATGTACAAACCTAGATCAAAATCTTGTGTCAGGTGCTCGTGGAGAATGGGAACAACCTGTCATACCATTATATGGGTCATGTGTTGGACTCCGATTGGTTCCTGCAAGTATATAGGTGGGTCCATACCTGTAATACCTTTAATGATTTAGCCAATACAATGCAGACTTTTTAATGTTTCCTTCCTTGTTTTTCTGTATTTTTTTTATTGCCTTCCTGTTGATCACTAATTAACATGTTTTGAGACCAGAATGCAAAATTAACACATTGTGATATCAAGGACTATTTTTTTGGCTGGGTGCAATGACTTCCTGGTGTCTTTTTTGTCTCTGTGAGGTTGCCTAGCAACCAGCTAAAACTTAACATGTTAATAATTAGTGCAGTTTAGAGGTGCTGATAGGTGGATTGTGTAAACTTCCTCTCCTGTCTTTGTGCTAATCCAAGCTGAACAACTGCTGGTGGTAGCTTCATATTTACTGTACATACACAAGAGCTGTGCAAAGCAAAAGCACCATGTCTTGTATCATATTGTGAAGGCTAAATGTTTGTATTCATGAATGCAACAACTCATACAGAGCCATCGTTTCAGAAGCTGAGCCATTTCTGGAAGAATAAACAAGTTAATCAGAGAGTGTTTTCACTAATTGAATCATTACAGCTTTTTAAATTATTGTAATATCAAAAGGTAAATGTCAATATGGCAATGTTTTACACGGTTTTCGCTGTAGTTACTGTAGTAAAACAAACATATTGGAGCATAACCAAACAATACATAACAACCTTGGATCCATCATGACACTGAGAACTCATTTAAACCGACAAGTCATGAATGATGCATGAGCTCTAGAGACAAGGTTGTCAAATTGTTTGGCCCGAGGGAGAGAATTCTGCATGATAGTCTCTATCTTAATCCACACTCTTTGGCCAGAGTAATAAATGTGTAAACACACAGTAAATTATTATTGAATCCCTTTAGTTATTTTTCATATAGTAGCATCTCAGTCAGTGATGTCACTGATAATCAGAGGAAAAAACACTGTGTTAACTCAATTATCAGAACTTGCTCAGCATGAAAAACATATTCACCAACTCTGCTACAACCAGACATCTTGTATGTTTGTGTTTCGTTTGAAAGCTTTAAATGGATCCTCTCGAATTTGAGAGCCCTTGAACTGAAAGAGACACTTACCCAAAAGCGTGTCCTTTTATCACGATGCACTGATAAAAATATCTGAGTTACTGCTACTGCAGCCAGAGTCCTGTCAGTTTGGATGACCTGCCCCAAGTTGACAAGTACTCATCCTCAGATTTGTCATGGTGTTCTCATCGGGGAGCATAACAAAAACATAAAAGCTTTCAGAATGTCTGAAGAATAATTTTTATCCAACTAAAGCGTCATTTCACTTGCAGGCAATGACGTTTACTAACCAATACTTTCACTGACATGAATACATGGTTTGACCCTTAGTTTAATAAGAGCTTTCAGGGGGTATTGCTTCGGGGCGACACAACACTCATGGGTCATCATGCAGCATAAATGCATTAGCTTTCTTTGAGCAAGGGAGTACTGATGCTAAAGAAATGGCCACAACTACAATAGAGGCTTTTAGATATCATTTGACTGAAGACATCGCTGTCAGTCAAGTGCAAAATGCTACCTATATATGCCCAAACAGGCTTACAGCCACTGTAAGAAAGGATCTTATTTCTTGTTTTTCTCAAGCTGAGTCGCTCAGCCCCGGCTGGTCATAATGCTGTAAAATGGCGGAATAGTACAGAATAGGTTTGAGGGCAAGCCACTGGAGATGTGCAGTTAGTCTTTCATTCTGTGCATCAGAATGTGCGTACATGTCAGCGCTGTAACGGAGCGACGGTGATCACTACTGACAAGCTACAGTGATGCTGCAGCAGTTTGTTGCAGTCTTACACAACGTCCTTCAGGGAGACTGCCTCTGAAAGCTCTACTGTTATTCACTAAATGTTACCTGTGATTATCCAAGGACAACAAGCTGTAAACTAAATAGAATAACGCGAAAGAAAGCCAAAGGTGCTGTTGGGTCGGTGAATAATTTAGAGGAGCTGCTTTCAGGGATTTGGAAGTTTTATGAGCGTCAGCTGTTGAATGTAAAGGAACAAAATCACTGCAAGTGCCTCAGTGTTTTAAACTGACTTGAAACAAGAAACTATCCAAACCTTATTAGTGTATTATTCATATTTGATACAATTTGTGTGGTGTTATTTTACAAGACTGAGCACCAGAACAGATGATTAGAGTTAATGACTTGTGAAAAGGTTATGAGTTGTGTTTTATAATTCATGTTAATTCATAAAACAAATTAATTTCATGCACTAAAATGAAGAATTTTGATGTTATGTGTTAATTGAAACTACTTTGCACATGGAGTTATCAAATTTTCCACTTCACTTCTTTTGTCTGTGTATTTTTCATGTGATTCCGTATCCCAGTATCCTCTGCAGTATTACGGCATTACCTTTTGAAACCGAGTGTGTTGTATTCATCTGTCTCCTGTAATAATCATCCTTGGATGATGTTTTTTTTCAGTATATGCAAAGCATGTGTAGGTGGAGTGTTAGCAGCGCTTTTACTGCGCCGCAGTGAAATATTAAAGTGTATTCTTTCATACAAGACTCCAGTAGCCACAGGCCCTGTCTGTGTATTGCTGCTGTAGATTTCCTTCTGTCATGTTCTTTTAGCATGTGGGCTGAATCCAGTTGTATTTCTCAGATTAGGGCTAATCCAAGCAGTGTTGCCCCGCTCTTTGCATATAATGAGCATCTGCTGGGGGTAACCCGCTGGAAGAAAATGTGTGCTTTTACAAAGCTGTAATCTGTAGAGAAGAGGGAATTCCAGCCAACATGCAACCGCAGTGCCTGAGGAGAAACACCTACTCAAGCTCCAGTCCCTATATGCCCTCTGCTTTCTCCGTGGTTGGTCAGCTGGGATGAATTGCACAACAATGCAGAATGTAATGCGGATACAAATATGAAACGCTTAAATGTCATAACACAGAGATCATTTAAACCTTGTGCACTTTGCCTTGAGTCAGATTTTCATCTCGAAACAAACATTTACTGGGATTTTGTGGTGAAATTGCACCAGCAGATCTTAACAAGCCTCTCAGTAGAATGAGTGCAGCTTATTAAACTCAAACTAGATGAGATGCTGTGAAGAGCCACAACTCAGAGGCTCATGTGCAATTTAAGAAACATGCATAATGAATTTGATATCTTTTTTTATTAGCCATGTTAGCAGCGCCGCTCTATGAATTGCAACATCAATCTGACGGTCAGTCGGTTGGTCCACTGTCTTATAGACTAACATATCTCAACAAATATTGGATGGATTGCCATAAAACTTTGTACACACATTCATAGTGCCCGGAGGATGCATTCAAATGAATCTGGTGATCCCATAAAGTTTCCTCTAGTGCCAGCTTGAGGTTTGAATTTGTGGTTCTGACTAAATAGCTCAACAAATACAACATGGATTGCCATGAAATTTGATTGCAAAGCTAATGATATTCCCGTCAGCCTCAGCTGTACTTTAAGTGCTAATTGGGCAGTGGCTACATTTACATGCACGCTAATATTCCCACTATTCTTAACATGATAATACTCTGAGTTTGATGCAGGTCATGTAATTAGCATGTTCCGTCTAGATACTACCAAACAGGCCTCTGTCAGTATTTAGCATTTTTGAATTAAGACATGTGGGATATGCCCATATCATTCCAGTTATGACAGCATTCTTTGCACACATGGCATCTTGTCTGTGTACAATCAGCTCCGTGCATTGCCATGGATACATTGTTTGCAAGGCTGTGGTGGAGATCCATGCCCAAAAGAAAATCCCACGTTTCAGGTTGGAAGGAGAAACACACCTACTTTAAAACATGATGAAACACTTGGATATCAACAGCTTTTTGGTATACGCAAATATTACATCACCGACTTTTTCAAGAAGGTGGTTGAAGGAACCAAAGAGGGAGGATGTGTTTGCACATCTTTGAAGAAAATGTATTTTGATGCAAAGACGCAAAATGACAAGCAGCTCCAGCCGTTCTACTTTTCCATACTTTGAAGCGATGAATGACATGTTAGCGCACATTAATTGAAGTATGCATGGCTGCGTGTAAACAGGAATATTAGCAGAATATTGATTTTAATTAGCCATGTAGGAATATTCTCTTTTTAAAGACATAAAGGAACAAAATTGAGTATTTTGTGCACGTAAATATAGTCACTGATAGCCTGCTAACATGCCAAGGTCTTAAATATGGTAAACACATAGTCCAATTTATATTGCTGTTGACGTAGCACAGTGAATCTGTTTCAGTGAATCTTCATTTCACAATTGATTTCATTTGAAGCACCACACAGTTTTGCTTTAGAGCATGTTATGATTTAAACTGTCAGAGAAGTTTCCATTTTAATTTTGGCAATTGTGATGCCTTCTCAAACATGGAAAATTGAATTACTGAAATCTACTTTCAGGTTTGTCCTACATCATAACTTAAACGTTCTAACTCGCTTAAAAAGGCTTGAAGGAGTCAGATGCCCAAATGTAATGGAACAAATCTTGTAAATGACAGCGTTCATAAAGGACACTGTAATGGATTCATGTGGAAGTTAAAAAAGGATTTTAAGGATCGGTGCTGGACAGAAATCTAATTTTATGCTTTGGAAACAGACATTAACCATAGTTAGGGAGGGGAGGTGCGCACTTAATGACCTGTTTACAGAGAGAGTTTCGGTCTTCAGTGACCTTAAATATGTATCTTTTCAATTGTGGCCTTTTATTTGACATGTGTCCACTCATGCTAATTCAAAAGCTTGGCTGCTTGATTCTTGCCATTAGTACAGAGGAAAATTGAATTATAGACTTTTCACCTTTCCATTACTTTCTGCTGAGACATCGCCTATAAATGGAGCGTGCTTTATTTTTTTGATGCCTGTGCACAACAATTGCATTGGAAAATTACCCCTGGGCCGGCATTATTTGGATGTAATCATAAGACATATTTATTATGGTTGTCAATTATTTAGGTTTTTCTGAATGACTTTTCCTCACAGTCCAAAGACCTGCAGATAAGAATGTAGAATCTACAGAGTATAGTGAGATTCTTACTTATAAATACACTAAAAGTGGGTGATTATGTTATTCCAGCCTCTTCAATGTCTCATTTCCTGCTGCCCGGTGCATGCTGCCAGGGCCTGAGCCCCTCCATGCCTCTGTGAAAACAGAAGCTGAATTACTGAGGATAAAAATAAATTGTTTTTTAGAGAATTTTGAGAACTCTGATGGTAACATGACCACAGCTATGATAATGCTTGGAGACACTTGCACTCGAATGTGTCCTCGCTCAGGTGTCAGACACAGACAGAGTCCTGAGATATCCCCACAACATATCGGTACACCCTGTCCAGCTGACACACTAAACAGCTGCTGGCAGAATGCAAAGGAGGCATGTTAGCTGGAATAACAGGGGAGGTATGCTGGCTGCGTGTTCTGACCCTGCAAATCATCATTCAGGAGACGGCACAGCTTAGCCGCCCAGCTCGTTTTCACAAGGAAACACTGAATCTGCTGAGTGTCTGTCAGTCAGCACATTTGCAAGATTTGTTGGCATCCTCCGTCCAGCCTAGTAATGCTGTCTCATTTGAAGATTCCCTTTAAAACATAAGTGGAAACAGATCCTGATTACTTTTAGTTTTGGACCTCCAGTTATTCACAGCACTTAATTTGTTTCCTCCAAGTTTTCTGACTCAACATTTTCTGTCCTTTTTAATATAACATTCAACTATTAATACAGCATGGCAGTATCATTGGTTTGGCAGGAATAAGCCATAAGGAGTGAACTGACATAAATTAGAGACAGTATGTGTGTTACAATGGGAAAATGGATCACCTTGATTTACAGTCTGGAGTTCTTTCCACAGCTGTAAATCATGCAGAGGTAACACAACCCCACATGTGACATCAGGGTTTAATGGTCTCACATGAAACGTGTTGTAAGAACAAGTTTGACACGACATGAGTTAATACCTTATGAATTTGGCATTGTGATTAATTTATAGTTGGAAACCAATAGTTGGTTGAGATTGGAGACGAAGTCTACACAGACCTAAATGAAGATACGTATTTTTGTGTTGCATTAAATAGAGACTTTAACTTGTGTTACAGTCACAGTGTGTTCAATTTTTTCTTCTTCTGCTTTTACACGTTAAAGGGCTAATTTATAGCTAAAGGGACTGCTTACTTTGAGCTTGACCTCTTCATTGTCTTTAACTTTTCAGAAGAAGACACTACGTGATAGGTTGCCAGTTCTGTACAGATATTGATGGATCCCAAATTATGAATTCTAATGACTTTAGTGATCCCCTGACCTTTCCTCCAGCACCACCATCAGATGGACATTTGTGGCTTTAAGTGAACTGTCTCAACAACAATTAAATAGGCCTAGTTTTCCATCACAATTCATGTCTCCCTCAGGATTAATTTTAATAACTTTAAATGATCTCCTGACACTTCATCTTGCACCATCCAAATTTTCACTTTGTCCTCTACTATGCTATGATGATGACTAAATACATGCAAAACTAACGACATTCCCATCAGTCTCAACTAGACTTTGTTAAGGTCCAGTTAGCCATGGTAAGCATTACACCAGCTTTGCATCAGTATTGTATGTTAGCGCTATCGTTGTGAATGTGTCATGTTAGCATGCTAGCCTTAGCATTTTGCTCAAAGTGCCACTGTACATCAGTACATCCTCACAGAGCCATCAGCATGGCTGTACAGTCTTAGAGCTTTTTCATATTTTGATTCATATCGTGCGCAAGTACGACTGCCTTGCCTCTGCCACTCTGACATTTATTTATGTTGGTGCTATAGTGTAGACAAGTGTGCCGATTAAAAGATCCCAAGCCCATGCAGTGGATTCAACCTTATCATTAGGCCTACTATTTTTGGAGACAGTTCCAAGAACATTCCTCTCGTCGGATGTGCAGATTTCGAAGGAGACCGGCGGCACTGAGAAATGCCTTTGCAACTCTACTCACAGACTGCTACTGGTGTTAAACAGCAGTTCACTCCCATGTTGTGGTGCAGTTAGTTTTCACAGCTAATGCAAACTGTACCTGAGTACACATGGACTGAACTTGAGATCACCCTCTCAAGTGGACCAGGTCAACAGATCAACACACCATGTTCAGGTACACACAGTGTTCACACTAATAAACAAACTGGACTCAGGGCCAAGTGTACTCAAATCCAGATTTACGTAGGTCCCTGATGTGAAAGCCTCCTTAGACTTGTTAATGATTCATGTGTATATGTTGAAAGGTTCAAGTAATTCAAATGTTTCAAGCCCAAGGGCAGTGAAGAGGCCTCTCATAATAATGGTTGTAGTTTATATATTGGGCATTTACTGTGTAAGGCTTTGAATGGCCTTCGTGCTTAGAGGCAGAATTATCTTTAAAGGCTTCACAGTAGCTTGTTTAACTGTCTGCAGGTCATTGCACATTCTGCACTTTTTATAACTGGTGAATAAATTCAGGGTTTCTAGTTTCTCTTTGACCCCATCCTTTTTAAGCTGGTAGTTTTGGGACAGCAGCTGCTTGTTTGTGCCGTGTCCTCTGCTTTCTTCTTTTACTGAACATGTGACCCTGAGACAGGACAGGTATTCCCATGTGGCTGAGACCAACACCGCCTCCCTCTCCCTCAGGAAAACAAACGGAAGTCATGCTGCTCTCGTCTCCTCTAGTATGGCTGCAGGCGCTGCTCTCAGACAGCAGGAGAAAAATAACTTCCCACCAGGCAGCAGTACACGCATAAACAGGTTATTTGTTATCGTCACAAAAAGTAAAGTCGTTGTCCTCACTTTGTCCGACTGCAGTATCCAATTCCCTCAAACCTTAAGGCTCTAACCAGTGACTCAGTCCAAAAAAACTCACCTCCTCATCTCAGTGTGAGTCCTCTCCTATCCCTCTCCTCATTTTCACTTTCTTATATGCATAAAGTTCAATTTTCTCACTGTGTGCGGTGTTCCCTTTTCAGGCGAGGATAGCAGCTCCCCTCTACTCCCCCCCAGCAATAGAGCTTTAGGAATTCACTTTGTAGACTCTGCTCTGCTGTGCACATACACCGCAGGTTCATCCTACATCAGCAAGTTTTATGATAGAAATGAAGAAGATTCCACAGCTGTCTGTGGGGGAGACCCTCAAAGCTGCAAAGCCCTGAGTTTTGGGAAGACTCAAGACAGTGTCAGTGCTACCTGAGCTGCTGCATCTACCTGTTAAGTTTGACGAGATGGCGAGAGCTGAAGAGAGGCAGAGAAATGGATGAGGGAGAACAGGAGAAGCGACAGTAATGACAGGCAGATGTGGGTGTTTGTTAGATGATGGAGAAAATAAGATGGAAGTGCACTGAAAAGTGAAGAGATGTGGATTTTTCCTGTTGGTTATTAATAATGCATATAAAACAAGTGTTAGTATTCTGAACAGAAATGCACAGAGCCTGCAGTGCAAAAACACGGCACTGCTTCCCTCCTGTAATAAAGTAAATGATGCGGATCTTCATTGCTGACCATGATCAGGGGAATTCAGCGTAGCTGACGAGTGTTTACTGCTTCATGAGCCCAAATATATTATTTCATTATCCTTCAGCAGAACAGGCTGTCTATTTAACCTTGACAAACAAAAAGCTATTGTTCCCATTGTGAGAAGAGAATTGGATGATATTAGATGAGCTGAAAAGTGTTAATTTTATTGCTGCCCTCTATTCTTGTTGGATAGCATGAGCTGAATATTGTCTGCTGCAGAAGAAATTTGTGAATCTGTAATTTGAGGAGGATCTATGTGGTGTTGAATAATGTTATCCGCTGAAAGAGCCACTGTGAAGCATGCTGAATCCAGAACTGAATAGGAGATCATCCGCTCTCACATTTTTCTGTTTATGAGGGGGGAGGTTAACTGTTTGCGAAAGGCCCATCGAGTTATTGATATGAAGCAGAAAAATTGTCGTCAGATTTAAACAGTGTTGCAGCCGCTCCTAGAAGATTTTTATCACTGATTAAAGCATCATTTTTTACCAGTAACACCAAACAGGTGCCGGTTTTTAATTCTGTGGATGCCTGTGTCTCCCCGGTCTTTCATAAGCAGATCTGATGTGCCTGCTGAGTTCAGTTAGAAGCTGAGAAAATGGAGGGATGGAGGAATAATAAAGTGATTGAGAGGAAAGATGACTGAACCAAGCCATCAAGGCTGTGTGGATGAGTGAGTGGTTGTGTTAACTTAACACATGGAGAAATCACAGAGCTGTGAAATTATTTTATTGTGCTTGCAGACATTAATGTGTGGGGCTTTTCAATTTTGACCAGTCTTATCTATTGTGCATTTCCACCTAGCCAATTTAGTTTTTCCAAAATATGTTTTCCCACATTTCAGCCAGAAATGGCACTTTATAACAAGCAACAAAACATGCTCCATTTGAAGTTTTATTTGGATGACATTTGACAAATTGGAATATTTCACTTTCAAATGTGTGTTTTAGAGTTTTGGGAAAATAGGCGATGAGTGCTGCCTAGTTTGACAGTTTGACCGCAGTTGACAAGCAGTGATTAACATGATTAACAGCTGCCTTAGAGACCACTCAGCTCCAAATGGGTGTTGTCCATGAGCCACTGTGGATTCTTGCAGATGACATTAAAAGCACAAGCAGTGGGAGGAGGAACCTGATGTTTTCATCGCGAGACTATCTGTCTCATGTATTTCTGTGTGGATGTCGTGACAGTTTCACAACATATCACGAAAAGTTACTTTTATGAAAGTTACCAACTGTATCTTTAAGTCATGACAAACTCATAACTAGCAAATAGGGGATGCTCAATAATTCTTTGCAGCTCAGTCTCAAGTCTGTTTGCAGGTCTTGGAGAGTAATGCTGCATATGTGGAAAAACAGTTGTATGAACCATTGTGTGGTTCCACAGGTAGAGCAAGTGATGTCATCTGCCTTAAGAAACGTCACCTTAGGTGAAGTCCTCTGGAGCCAAGCGGCAGCCTCCAGAGTTGAGAAATGAAATGAAATGAATTTTAAATAACCTTTCATTTAAATTTGATTAAGAACTAAAGTTATGCATAACTAAGGGCTTAACAGGCTGTCTGTGAGGCGTCACCACAGTCTCTGAGTCAGATCCACCCCTTGCTCCTTCCCAGCTCCACCCTCTGACACAAACATGGGCAGATTATGTGACAATGGACCCTTGGGCACAGACATGCAGAAAGCCCCACCAAGTCTCCTACACAGGAGCGTGACACACAGACTTGTTGTTTAGCCTCTTTTTGTTGTTGTTTTGCATCTCTTTGTATTCATTACACATGTGTCTTGTGTCTCTTTGTCATCTGCTGTTGTCTCTCTGTAATTGTTTTGCATGTCTCCCTGGTCAGCACATGTTTTTGCGAGTGACATTTTGAAAGTGGAGGCCAGGGGGGCCACTTACACATTGGGCCCCTGAGCCTGTGCCTGCTAGGCCCATTCAGTAATCAGTACTTGGGTTCAGATATGGTCACCTCAGGTCACTTCTGACTGAGCCAAAATGCCAAACTGGTGACTTCTCGGTGGCTGCGTCTATTATCAGGGTTCCTACGCAAGTATGGAAAGTATGGAAATAAATTTGATCAATTTCCAGATATTAAAAAGTATGGAAAATGAAAAATAAAGTATGGAAATATATTTATGTTTCCAGACTATTACCACTCTTCTAAAATACTGTTTTCTAAAATAGAAAATTAGGTATTTCCAAAAATAATTTAATCAATCCGGATCGTGTTTTATGCCGGGCCAAGCACAGTTTGTGTGAGAGCAAACGTCTCAGAAAACATACCGCCCCTTTTACCTGATTGACAAGTGGTATGTCCAGTCCGCTGCCCCATGACCCTCCTCCAGCCCCCCAGGTATCAAGTTTCACTCCAACACTGCACCTTCGACAAGAAGACGAGTTTCACGTGGTTCACAATGGGTAGATGCAAGTTTTTGGATGGATGGCTTGACAATACCGTATATAAATACTGGTTGGCCAAGGATTCCCAATTCACACACAGAGCTAGATGCAAGCTTTGTGTGAAATCGTTTGACATCGCCAACATGGGGGAGAAGGCGATTCTGAGCCACGTGAAAGGAAAAAACACCGACGTCTCATTACTGCATCGCTTGCACCCAGAGTCCCAACCTTTTTGCCTCAGCCCAGACATTGAACTTACCTGAGTTTATATTTGCATACCATTATGGTACTTGGCTACAATCGCCTATTAAGAATAATTAAATATGATGTGAAATATGATACACTGATATATTTACTCAGATGTCGCATATTCTCTGAAAAACAAAAAACAACAAAAAAAAAACCCGCAGAGAAGTCTGGAAATTAGGGTATGGAAAAGTATGGAATTTTGAAATTCCAAATGTGTAGGAACCCTGTATTATTGTATATAATCTGTAGCTGGGGCTGAAGACTACGCCTTTGAAAATAAAGGTTGTGAAGCTGAGAAAAAATGAGCTAATCAGACCATTGTAGTCTGCTCCTCATCTCTGCCTGAGGCTAGCAGCTTGAGGCTACATCAGCCACTACTAGCATATCACACCCAAATCTCAGTTGGCAGTCGAATGTGGGTAATGTGGGCACTGGGTTTTGACAAAAACTGGAATAAAGACGATGATCAGTCTGGTTCTGCTGCATTCATTTTTGTACTTTGGTACTATGGTACTTAAATCTGTCCATCGTGAGTCTGACAATGTTACTGAAGTGTAAAGTGTTCAGAAATCCATGCAGTGTGTTACAGGGTGGACCTTCCTCAGACTGACTGCATTTCAACCTACAGATCACCCCCTCAAAAAACCCATTAAATCTAATCAGTTAGATAATAACACAGTCAAACACCGATTAGCGACACTGAGCAGCTTTAGTGAGCAGTGTTGGAATCTGCATTGAGCAGAGGGTCAGAAATATCAGAGCAGCTCTGCTGGTCTGACCAACATTTGCTTCAGTTATAACTCGCAGTGAGACAAGGGTCATATCTCTGGTTCAGTCCTGCTTGGTGTTATTAAAACCATTTATTAAGTACAAATAACATAAAATAGTTAACGCCTTGTAAGACCAAGTGTCTGATGCGCTGAGCGTTTATGGCCGGATCTCATTTCCACAGGCCCGCAGATGGCAGCAGATAGGGCTTGTTATAAATCTTTTATACTGCAGCACAGCCCGGCGCTTGCACATTTGCATGCTCATGTTTCAGGGTATTTGTCCATTAAGAGCTGTGGCCAATGCACTGATTTCCCCATTATTTCTAGTTGATTACCCAAGCAGTTGCATTTAGACCAAGGAGAAGTGAAGGGCACCGGGCAGCAGAGCATGGCCATGGGGAGCAGACATCCCACATGGCACCCATTTATTCAGATCACCGCTGCTTCACTCGGAAGATTAATGCCATCATGAATCCCCCCTCATCTCAACCTTGCATTAAAGTTTTTACTCCTGCATTAGACATTAAGTGCGCTCAGCAAATTTAACTTTCAATATGTTATGAAAATTTGACCTTAACTCTTTTTGAAAGGCCAGTTTGTGCTGTTGGCATCCCTGCTGACTGAAAGAACAGCTGATCATAAATGACTCTTGTCCCTGACCTGAACCTGCTCTCTGTCCCCGTCACCAGTCTGCTCCCAGTTCTCCCGAGGAGTCTACGCCATCTTCGGCTTCTACGACAGGAAGTCCATGAACACGTTGACCTCCTTCTGTGGGGCGCTGCACACCTCCTTCATTACTCCCAGCTTCCCCATCGATGCTGACGTGCAGTTTGTCATCCAGATGAGGCCCAGTTTGCGAGGCGCTGTTCTCAGTCTGCTGGACCATTACAAGTGGGAGAAGTTTGTCTACCTTTACGACACTGACAGAGGTAAGAGCGTCCCTCTGGGAAAATAAAATGCACACCGCAACACCGCAAAGCTTTCAGTAAGAGAAGAATGAGTAGTGCAGAACATCTCGTTGCAAGAGAAAGTAGAAAAAGTGATTGGCACGCCAAGCTCTGCTCATGCAGAGGTGTTATTATACAGTGTATATGATCAGTCTTTAATATGTAAATCCCTCATCCCCAATCCTTATTCTAAGTGGTCTGATACATTTTAATCTATGCCGGTAATGATCCCAAATTACTTCACTATGTAGCTGAATGCTGCTCTCAGAGGCAGTCAATAGCTCCTTGCTTCTGAGGAATGAGTCATTCACAGGTGCTGCTGATCCGCCGCCGTAGTACGACTCCAGCCGCCTGAGCCTCTAATCCTCAGCACTCTCTGATTATCATTTAGCTGTAATTGGATTATATGAAGACAGACTACAACATACTGTAACTTCTGCGTGTGCTTCATGGCCTCCTGCTCCGCTCATGTAGGCCAACTATTTACAGACTTGGGTCTTTGTCGTCCTCTGAGGGTCAGCATCTGGAGAGGCTTAGAAGTTAAGAAAGAGTACAACAATCTGTCTGCGTAGATTGGACCACAGGCTGGCCATAGCAGCCAAGATATACTGTATGATGTAACTCCATATGTATTTTTAAAATGATGTTACTCGTATTTGAAATCACGCAGTAGATGTAGAGATTTTCTAGGTGCAGTCTCTGCTGGTAAATGTGCCAAACTGTTCAGAACTGTGTATTCCAAGTATTTTTAAACTGACATAGAGCATTTCTAGGACAAGTGCACTCCTTTTCCACTTCCCCCGCCTCACTTTATGCTGTATATCTCCATTTCAGGTGGGTGTGTACTCCAAGGCTCAAACTGATTCTCACAGAGCCATTTTGTGCATTTTAAAAAAATCTGCAAAAACACTTTCTGGGCCGTTTTTTAAAACAAATTTTCTATGTTTTGCACAAAGTAGAAGCCTCATAACAAACAAAGACAGCAGCAACACTTCCATAATTGTGATATATATGTTCAGAGAGCCGTGTTTGACCTCATTAAGGAGGTTTTTAGTACTCACGAACTGGGAGAGGACCTCAGTATCGCTGGCTGGCTGATGTGTCTCTGTGTTTTGGTGGCAGATTGTAGAGGCTGATAATTGGTTGGCTGAGACAAAATGATTAAGCAGTTTATAGTGTCTCTTGGGCACAATCAACCTTCTCCAAAGTGCCTCCTGATGTGGCCCTTTGAGCTCTCAACTTTTTTGGCCTCTCTCACCTGCTGCGTCGAGGCTGACGGGCCACCATCTGTAATGCTCTGCCCATTTCCACAGCGTGACACAGTGTAAACACTGTAGTTTAGGATGGATTCCCACATGCTGCACAGCTTGTGTTTGCTGAGAGGCTAGTTAGCCATCCTATTTTGGCTGCCGGTCCCAGCCCACTCCTCCCCATCAAGGCCAACAGTCATCCAAATGTCAGTTTAATCTTCATTATAGGTAGAGGGCTCTATTTAAGGCGGGACAGGGACTTGCAGGGGGCTCCCGAGAGAAGCTTGTGCAAGTGACTGCTGATAGTTTGTGGGACAATATGACAGTAATGGGCTGTCGAGGTGTTTCACCCTTAACAAGACACTTGCCACACCTGAGCAGAGCTTTTTATCAGAACAAAAGCAGAGGCATCTTAAAGGCAGCTTGAAATTGGAAATATCATTAAAATAAAACCCCTGCTGTATGTCTGGGGGAAGTAGACTCTGTGTTCCCTTTCATCACACACCATGAGAAGGATTTTTTTTTATCATAGCCAGAAGGCATAACTACCATCAAAACGGTATCTGTATGATAGGATTTTGACTGTAATAGAAAATAAAATGCCCAGTGATTCCACTTAATGTGCCCATGTATGAACCATACAATATTACAGTCATTTTCAGTGTGCATTTCAAATTGGAAACCACCATCAAATAGCTTCTCTTTCATGTGGGAGATGCCTTCTTCTGACACAAGTATTGTAGGCTACTGATTTCAACAGCTTTAACTGACATATTTGTAATAATGATCTAATAACGAGGAGTAGAGTTTGATTCCTGCAGCTGCCTTGTACAGAATGGGAGTCTGTTACCGTTTCGTGCGGCCCACATCTCATTAGAGGAATTAATTGACAAACATAACTGATACAGAAGAGGAAAGTGGAGAAACCGCGCAGATCCAAGAAAAGCACAACAAAGACTTCACGCCTTCACACACACAGGTCATTAAATACATGTTTATCTGGTACAGCGCAGCATCACCTATCCTGGATGTGCTGCCTGTGAAATGTCCTCATTAAGTAACTTAATGGCTGCTGGCAGAAAAGACCTCTTGAACTGAGGAACATCTGGGTATTACCAGCTGGCCACTGAGAGTAGGACCACACCAGGCTTTTATATTTACATAGTTAACTCCAAATTGCATATACGGCTTAAATAATTGACAGGGGGTTCCACAGTATACCGTCCATGCTAGTTGTTATGAATTAAAAGTACAATAATCCTGATAATTAACACGTCCTTTTCGGTTAAAAGCAGCTACTCTATTAGACATTAAAAAACGCACTGTGTATAGAAATGTGTTGTAGATACTTTTCTTTTAATAACCTCTGGAGGCTGACTTTAAGCAGACAAATATTAATCTGATGTCAAGAGAAACAAAGCCCAACTGCTGTTGTGAAACATAAAATCAAAAAAACATTTCCACACATCTCAGCAGATTGAATCACTTCTTCTAAAGTGTGTCTCGGGGGTGACTTTGAGAACTGCTGTTTCATTAAAAAAAAAATAAGAGAAGTACAGTATGTTCCCCATTTGATGCTTAGGGAGGCTGGTGTGTATTGCATTACAGTCTGCATCGCTGTCCTCTCCTCTATGTTGACCTCTGCAGTAGGTATTCTGATAAACACAGGGATGGAGAATTATTAATCAGTTTGCTGATTCCAGTCCTAAAGTCTGATACCTATAGAATTACATTTGAGAGGTGATGTTGTTCAGCAGTTTTTTTAAATTATTATTTTTAGCATATAATGTATTGAGCTGGTGGTGGTAAAGGAAGTACTCAGATCATTGTCTAATACAGCAGTGTAAAAATACACTGAGTTAAGTTGAAAGCAAACAATATGTAGAAGAATGATCCGTGTTTTATTATCGTACATTAATGATTTGATATCATTTATGTATTATGCATAAATGTGTGTGCAGAATTCTGATGTTGTAGCTTGTTGAGCTGGAGCAAATTTGAACTCTTTTATACAGTTATGGATACTTTAAAGTGGTCAGGTCCTCATGACCTGATGAAGAGCTGCAGCTTGAAATGTCGCCATTTGATTCTGTGAATAAATTGCACTGAAGAGGAGCCCTGCAGTGTGCCAGCCTTTTCTTTCCCTGCTCAGCTTTCCACATTTTTGAGCTCAGCACCTGCACAAATTTGTTCGTGGATGTGCGTGCTTTTTGCTGCTTTGTCGTACTTTAAAGTGGGACTCATGGGTGCAGATCCCAATTTCTGAAAAACACAAATTGTGCCCCCCAGTTCTAAATAGCCTAAATAATTGAAATTGAACAAATGTATTTTCCAGCTCCACATTCCCAATTCTCTTTCAAAGGTCTTTTTATTGGTGACAAGTCATGAATAAAACAGTCACTTTACAGGGAGAGGATTTTTGTTTTTCTGAACAACATCCACCCATAACACAACACACCTCACTGTGCACACATGGACAAACAGACAAACACAGCTGACCTCAGAAGATACACACAAAATTGTGGATAGACAGAGTTCAAATTATAGACAGCAATGCATGGAGAATATAAATAGATGCAGTACACGTTAACATTAACAAAAAAACACAAGGCAAGAAATGATGAAAATTAGATGGATAAATAAATAAATAAAACAAAATATAAATATATTAATAAAAGCTACTCAGAGACTACTGTAGTGGGTTTCTCAAAAAATACTAAGAAGGGGCACCACATTTTGTAGAATGTACTCTCTGATCCCGGATAGTGTATCAGATCTTCTCTAGATTCATGCAGGACATTATTTCGCTAAGCCAATGTGAAAGGGAAGGAGGAGCAGAATCCTTCCATGTCAGATAGCTCATCGAGCCAATAATGAAGCAAAAGCCAGAACGTTGAGTTTAGTCTTAGGCAAATCCAAGTCTGGAGCAATTCCAAAAATTGCAGTCACAGGATTTGGCTCAGTTTGGTGGTGAAGAGTTTCTGATATTGTTTGAAAAACTGACTAACTAAAAGTTACCTAAAGAGGGACATGTCCAGTACATGTGATGGAGTGAGGCAGGTGCACTTTTACATTTGTCACATGTAGGGTCGACATCAGAGTACATTCGAGCTAATTTGGTTTTTGATATGTGGATGCGATGCACTACTTTAAATTGCAAAAGTGCGTGTCGGGAGCACATAGAAGAAGAGTGTGTCCGATCAAATACTGAGTCCCATATGTCGTCTGTAAAAGTATAATTTAGGTCTTGTTCCCAAGCCGTTCTTATAGCTGCCATTGAGGAGCAGTGTAGTTTGGAAATAAGGTTGTATAGGTTAGATATAGTATGTTTAGATGTGGGGTTGACAGAGAGAAAAATATCGAGAGGACTGACTGGGGGTTTATAAGGAAATTGAGGTGTTAAGCACTGTATGTAATTCTGAAATAAATGATGTGATAAGGACAAAATAGGCACATTTTGTTATTGGGATAATTATTCCTATAAAGGTGATTAATGAATGGATATGAATTTATTTAAATAAATCTGATTTTGTTGGGTCAACTTGTGTAACTTGTAAGTATTTATCGTGCTCTTAGAGCTGTGCTAATACTAGCATCTCTGGCTCTGTAAAAACATGATCAGTTAGTTTAAGCAAGCTCAGTTAGGGGCTCATATTCAGACAGTCATCCATATCCACTGATGCATACAGTAGTCCCATATACTGGGAGAAAGGGAAGATGATGAGGAGAATTGGGAATCTGTGAGAGACGAGAGATGAGAACGTGAGTGGACACAACATGCCTGAGACCCTGAAACTAGAAGTAGCTTAACTAACAGCGAAGCAGTGAAAAGGAGGGTGATGGCTGGCTCCATGTACTGTTGGCTGTTTAAACAGTAAAGGTGAGCATATGATTCTCTGTGTAGGGCTTTTTGAATGACTTGGTGATGGTGATGAGCCAACTGATCTGCACCCATGGTGGGACTATTGAATTTTTTAGAGACAAAACCACATAATCTCACTCTTAGAAATAAAAAAAAATCAGTTCAACAGTTCATAAAATTCAGTTTAGTTCAACACATTCAGGAGTTTTGCTGGAATAGCCTTAAATGGCCTGGTATGGGCATTAGCTTATGGTGGCTGTTTGCTGACTTTAGATGGGTTTGTTTTTACAATTATCCCATTATTTTCACTTGTGCCCACAGGCTCCATAGTCTAAATTGAATCAATTATATATATATATATATATATATATATATATATACGCATCCTATTACATCAGCTTATCATATGTAATATCTCAATTTGCTAAGTAACCTCAGCTGTTAAAGCTGGGTAGGAGAAATCTGGAGAAGGGAAAAAAGCAAAGCCAACAAAAAAAATAGCAAACAAAATATGTCAGAATTTGAGAATACAGCCTCCTCCTGCAGTTCTCCCCATGTTGTTATAAGCCCCTCCCACCAGATGACCACAGGCATATACACACACGTTATACAGTAACCCAGTGTTTCCCATACATTGATTTATTTCATCGTAATTTATTGTACAGTTGCACACAGCTCATTCGCTCAGCCCCTCCTTGCCCTGTTCTCTCTCTCTGTTTATCAGACCACAGATGAGAAAAGAAATAGCAAGCTAACGTTAGCCACCCTAAGGTCCTTCCACCTCACTTCCCGCCACTTTGAACTGCTTCCTCCAGCGCTAACCCCTCAGCAGTGGGTGTCACAGTGGGCTGGTGGTGCCGGGTCTAACCTATCAGCTGATCCGTTGGAGGGTCGGGGCTGTCCGGTCCTCTGGAGCTGGGGTTTGCGCTGGATGGATTCTTGTTGATGTGGCCACTGGCTTGTGGTCAGTCTCCAGGGCTGCTGCCTCCTCTCCTTCCGATGAGGTGGTCTGTAGCAGTGGGGATTCAGAGGTCTAGCTAACTGAACGTGAACTTAGAGCCACAGCCGTTTGCCTTTAAATTTGGTTAGCAAAGTCTGAACTATGAACGTTTCCTTTCAATAAGTGTTATGTTTCATTTATTGTCAGACTGTCTATCTGATAAGTGCGTCTTCTGTCTTTGGGTTGTTTTGCAGTGTAGGCAGCTGTTGCCAATGCTGGCATTGCCATTGACTTTCACTGAACGGACATGCGTGCACATCTGCATTTGTAGAACAGCCAATAGGAATGCCCTCTTTCTGAACTGGCCTGTGATTGGCCAAAGTCTCCTGTCACAGCCTGGATTTTCTAAAGCCTGAAAACAAAGCCAAGAGAAGGTGCAAAAGTCTAGTTTTCTCTTGAACCACTTTAATTACAATATGCTCAAAGTTTATTATTTGATTTTGACGCCAAAATGTATTGCCTACTCGAGCTTTAAATAAATGTAGCCAATTAAAGAATATTATATATCCATCTGAAATGTAACGGAGCAGAATTCTGAAGTAGCATGAATTGGACATGCTCAAGTAAAGTGCAAGTATCTTCAAACTGTATTTAAGTACAGTATATGAGTAAATGTCCTTGTGTGAGATCACTGTGTATTCTAATGTTCACTGTCTAATGTAGTCCTTCAGATTCATGAACTCTACATAATACAAACCAGATCCTAACGTCTTTTAGTTGCCATGAAAATGAAAGACTACACTTAAACAACCTTAACTGCAGCTTCTCCTGCATCCTGCTGCCCCTCTGACAAATGAGGATGGTCGGGATGGTGGAGAATTTGCATTCGGTGTGTAATCACGCTGCCCTGCTGCTGAATGTCTGGTTGGTTTCGTCTCTGCAAGGAAACGTCTGATTAATTGCACACTGCTAAAGAGCTGCACTCAGCAGTCAGGCACACAGGCTCATTAACAGAGTGGGAGAGAGACAGAGAGACAGAGAGAGAGAGAGAGAGAGAGAGAGAGAGAGAGAGAGAGAGAGAGAGAGAGAGAGACCGAATGGCACAAAGCAGCGTCTCCACTCTGTCAACACCTTACTGCACCTTCACGTGGAGATGGACATACATCAATAGGCCTTGACCCCCCCTCTGTGGGTAAACACTGTTTCCCTCCTAGGCCCTGATATTAAGCCTAAGGCAGAGATTTATCAATCAGGCTCCTCTGCTTCAAGAGAGCTGTTATCCCTCCTGTTCAATGACTCCATTATGCCTCACGGAGAACATAGAAAAGGCAAAGCAGAGTGTATCTGGGATACACATATAATAGAGATGCAGATGAGAAAACTCAAGGCTGACACACAAAGATTCTTTAAGGTTCATTAGGACTGTGTCCACATTAATGAACTTTCAAAGGAGACCATTGCCTATTCTCTTTCTCTCTCCCTCTCTCTCTTTTTTAGGAGAGTATGTTTATGTGGCTGCATGTTTTTGAGTATCCTCTCTGACTCGCTGTTGAATGAATTTCAGATTCTTTGTGGGAATCAGATTGCCTGTAGTTTACAGCTGGGAACAGAGTGTGTTTGGAAAGACAGTTTAGATGCTGCGAGAGAGTGAATGTGTGTGTGTGTGTGTGTGTGTGTGTGTGTGTGTGCAGTGACGTCATTATTGAAAACCTCAAAAGAGCAGTGTGCATTCAGTGTGAAGATACAGCTGAGGCGTTAGCTGTAGTGTTTCTGCATGAAGCCAACCTCCTCTGTTATCAAGCGCTCACTCCGCTCTGCCAGACGCCCAAAATGGCACCAATTGATCCATGCACATCCACGCATGCAGAGGCAGTGCAGCTTGAAAAACAACATCAAACAACACGCAAGCTGCAGACTCTCTGCTCTACACTGCAGTATGGAGCCCATTGTACCCACAAAATCATGTATGTGAATTATTCATGCAAAAAACATTTCTTGGAGTTTTCCAGCCTGGGAAGTGAATTTATAAAATCTGATGCTTGTGTTTCTCAGCATGGATAATTTGTAAGTCAAAAGAACACAGTCACTTTTTTATGGACAATCTTGCTCTTAACATTAAGACACATCCTCTCCATTGAACAGATTGGCCGACAGACTTGCATTGCAGAGAAAGTAACACACCACTGTAGCTACAGCAACCTTCAGAAAGACATTACATAACTTAAAACAGTTGCATCACTTTGTAAATCTTTGTTCTTTGCTTGAAAGTGGCGTTGCAACACTTGGCCTGAATACAGACAGTGTGTACTCTGCTCTGTGTAACCAGCTCAATATATGTGAACAGAGTCATTACTGCACCAATCTACGATGCATGCTTTGCTAAACTGACAAAAGTGGACAGAAGGTGTGCATTTGAATCACTTTCTCAAGTTGCAACAACTATTCCAGAGTGTGTAAAATATAAAGAAGCACTTGTCTCAGTGCAGAGATCATTGTTTCAGGACCCTGGACAGTTCCTTTATACCGCCTAGCTTTCCATGCCTTCAGCTCTCTGCTGTATCCTACACAGCTTATTTCTTAACCACCCTCCATGTCTTCTTGTAGTCATGCTGTATTTGTGTGTTTGGGTGACTAATTAAATGATAAACTTGAATAAATAAGCGGAGAAACACAACAACTGCAGATGCCTCCATACAGGCCATGAGAGGCTGCAGAATACATGGTTTGAGTATCAGAATGATGTGAGTCATGTGCTGCTGCCTTCACAGTCTCCAGATCTCAACCCAAATAAACATCTTTGGGAGACTTTGGAACAACGTGTTAAACAGCACCCTTAACCACCATCATTAAAACATCAGTAAGGGAATATCTTTTGGCTGAACAGCATTCATCCCATCAGTGTAGTCTAGATCCCAAGACAACGGCTCGTGGTGGCTCAGCAGCTTACTAATAGGGAGTGATAAGGATAAAACCCACTATCTGAAATACCATGTCTTCTTTATATTACAGTATTGCTTATATTGTAATGTAAACCTGCAAAACCAAAACCATTCAGAGAGGTCTGAATGAAACATTATAAGGGTTATAATCTATGTGTTATACACTGGAATGAATATGAGTGGATGTTAATGGCTGCACAGCTGTGAATGAGCCAATGATTATGAATCATTTATGGAATGCAATCAGCCAATACAAGCACAGCTTCATTGCTCTGCCTGAGCTAACGGTATTGTTCATTAGAAACATGAGCAGACGAGAATATCTGTTTTTGGCTAATTCAGCAAATGAGGTACCTGACAAAGTTTCTCATTAAACTGATGCAGAAATCATATATAAAATAGAATATTGTCAGAAAGCAGTCCTGCTACCACAATGTATAAGCGTACATACAGTAGATTGTTGCAGGAATGAGTCCTAAAACCCGGAAATGAGTGAGCATTTTGGCGCTCATCTCAAAGTCAGTGGGTTTTTGGTTAGAGGCCTGAAATAAAGTCTGTAGTTAGTTAACACCACCGTAAGAGATTTTCTATGCATTCTGTGACATAAAATACGTCAGTAAATACCTGTAAACACCGTCAGTTTGGTAATTCTGAAGCTTTTTTTGCTAACAAGTGGCTAGAGGAGACAACAGAGGTTTTCACGGACATTAAATGCCATCACGCCGAACAACAAGGTTACTGGTGGTCACATTAAAGTCATGCGGCAGTGGTGTAGTTTATATATCGAGAACTCACCGTGTGTTACCTTAAATTTGTGAAGAAAGTTTTTCTTGCATGCCTCCACAATGAACAGAGAGTCCTAAAAAGGTGAACATTGTTCATGAATTTAAAGGGAAATTTCGGTTTATTTCAACCTGTCTCCTATCGTCCTAAATTTGTTTCAAGTGACTAGTGACATAAAAATAATAGTTAGCATGTTAGCCGTTAGCCTAGATACAGCCGGGGTGCATAGTAGCGTCAGACCTGTTAAAACGTGAAACGGGCAACCTTCAAGTGCAAAGTTAGTCCACTAAACAAGCTTTTTTTCCACAAAGACCGCCTCATATCGTTAGGATAAATGTCAGAGAACATTTAGAAAACGACATGTAAACGTGTTGTCTTACCTTACCGGTGTGGTGACATGTTTGTTTACCATCTAGCTCTGCTTTCCAAAGCGCGGCCGAAATAT
>NC_065508.1:2468451-2481056 GCF_006386435.1 Epinephelus moara | reverse complement strand
GTTCACTTAAGTTTTAACAGGTCTGACGCTACTATGCACCCCGGCTGTATCTAGGCTAATGGCTAACATGCTAACTATTATTTTTATGTCACTAGTCACTTGAAACAAATTTAGGACGATAGGAGACAGGTTGAAATAAACTGAAATTTCCCTTTAAGTAATCAGGGTCCTCGTTTAACAACAGCAAGACTATTTCAAAACATCTTTTTACAAACTCTTACACAACAAATGCAGCATAATCCAAGGCTCATTTATTCAGTTGTATGCTCACTACTTCCCAAAGGCATGCATTTTCGCTAAAACATTACAATATAAAACACATCAGCCTACGTGTAGCACGCCCTGAGCATGTGTGGGCATATGCACACCCAGTAGATCAGTAAGCATGCTATTTGTCTGTGCGTGAGACTGTTTGTCCTGACGTATTAAAATCTTAATGTTTTAGCAAAAATGCACATGTTTGGAAAGTACTTAGCAATCACCTGGATAAATGAGCCTTGGATTATACTGCATTTGTTGTGTAAGAGTTAAATTCATGAAGAATGTTCAAGGTAAGACGCGGTGCACACTTGATATACAAAGGGACATTTTATGGGTAAGGTATTCCTTTATATTCCAGGATGCCCTACAAAAAAGCATCATCCCTGTAGAACTTGTTGTCTCACAGAATAAATTGTTATATTGTCCACCTCCACTTATGGAGACACTTGCTGTAGTTTTCATTTGCCATCTGTACATCATGGCCCAAAGCTACTTTTCCTTGATCACGCTGATATATGTTCAATAGAAGGCAGAATGATGAGCTGTAGCTCAGTATCAAATGTCTCCCTGTGTGTGCACAAGCCTGTAGGCTGCAGTTGAGAGATCGTCCTTCACCTATTAATGTCCTCCAGAGGAAAGACAGGAAGTGAGAGTTTTTGCAAGACGAGTAGAGGTGAATCTGATCCTGCCTGTGTGAGATTATGACAGTAGTTAAAAGTGTGTTGTAATAACCATAGAAACAACCATGCTTTAACTGTAATCACTCTTACTAACTTGTGTTTATTATTGTGGTATTGAAATTAATTTGAGACCTGAGACATCTTGAAATCTTTTCAATAAGCAGCCTGGAGCTTGATCAATCATATTTGTCCCTTAATATTAGCAATATGCAATCAATGCTGAGATTTCTCCGCCTGCCACTCTACTCATGATGCTGCCACTTAAAAATAGAAATCAACAAACAAGGTAATTTTAATCATTGATTTTCTAATCTGTAAGGTGTGATGCTGCTCTTATTTCGCTGCTGTTGGCTCAAGGAGAATGCAGGGCCGAGCAGCTCAGGAGCCTGAGGTTTATTTTCCCCTCAGCTCAACAGTGTTGTCTCAGCTGCTCGCACAGAGAGAGGGAGGAATAGCAGAATCTTCAAATGAATAGAAAAGAAAATGAAGCTGTACGGAGACGACGAGTGAGGGAAGGAACAGAGGAGTCAGCAAAGCCTTTGTGCCTCTCCTACGTCAGAAAACAGCGAATGGCACATGGGGCCAAGCACTGTCAGACATGCTGTCAGATGCACCCAACGTTTTTTACTCGGTGAATTCAGAGCCCCCTCCCCTCCTTTTTTCCCTGTAAGATCCAGCTTGTCATATCTAATCTGCTCTAACCTCACCACTTAACATGGCCGTGTAAGAAACCAGGTGACTAATGGAGCACCCCTCTGCTTTATCGGCTCTGTTTATGCCTCGACTCTTGTCTCTGTGTTGCCCAAATGTCTCTCATCTATTTCAGGACACTTGCTTTCAGGTTAACACAAGGCCATTACAACAGTAGTCTTTTTGCATTATGAAAGAGATTGATGTGATGTGCGCTTCTCTTTTTGCCCAAGAGAAAATGCCATTTTTATTTGCTTAAGAGATGGGAGGGTGGGTTTTTTTTTTATATAGGGGAGCTGAAAAAGAACAGGCAGTTAGTGCAGCTCTCAGTGATGGGCACAAGCCAGCCTGCTCCATTTCTTTGTATGTGGTTCAAATACAGATATCCATGCTTTATATGTGTTTTAGTCTCTCGCCCTGTTTGTGTTTATGTTTTTATGACTTCACAATCTGAATCATCTTTAAGTGCAGCAAAAGTTCATGTTTTACTTAAAGAAATGTGAATAAAACTTACATGAAAGATGAAAAGAGACACAAGGAGAGATGCTCGACATTCTGTTAGCAACTTTGCAGCTGTCATTAGATAAGAAATAATCTGTTTGATTAGCTCAGATCAGAGATTTGGCAGGAGTGAGTGGTGTGGGGGTGCAGGGTTCTTTGCAGTTCAGCTAATTTGGAACAGGGAGCTGTTATCTGCATTGGTCTGCATTGGGAGTAGGCGTTGTTAGGCTAATTGTACTCAAAAGTGTCCTTTTACTGTCATTTGGCAGCTCTAATCCTTTTTTTATTTCACCGGCTCTGTAAGCGTTGCCCACTGAAAACAAGTTGTCTTTGAGGAGTCACATATAAGCTTTGAGATTTTTGGAGATTTCTCTGAAGTAGGTTCAGTGGCTTTGTCTGAGTCGCCTGTGGTGTTGCGCTCAGCTTTGGGCATCCCATGACAACGGCGCAGTTCAGATGCCTGCAAGAGAATTTTAAAGAGGTCACCTTCTCCAGGGTGGGGGAGGGACGACTGAGTCACAGTTGAGGCTGCACACCACGCTCGGCCGTCATGTGAGCCGCTGCCCAAGACAGGCAAGAAGAAACACACGGCCAGGTGCCAGCAGAGCCTCAGTCTGCCTCTTTCTCCCAACTCTCTCCATCACAGAGGAAATAAATCTCTTGTTAAATGTATTATTCTAAATTTGACCAAATATTTTTCCCTCTGAATTTAAAAATCTTGACCGAAGCAAATGTTAAACATATTTTTAAGACAAGTAAAGAAAAAACAAAATGATACAAAATGCCATTTAGAGGATGCTATATTCCAATGCGTTAAACCGTACATGGCTGTGAGTAACCCACAACATTATTCTTTTCACAGTTGAACTCTCTAGCGCTCTATAAAACCAATCCTTAGAGCTGCAGCAAACACCATATCAGAGGAGTACATACTGATCTTCTGGGCAGTGCTGTGTGGGCTACTAAGCTCATACTCAAGAGAATATATGAGCTTAGTTGCGGGACAACTCTGCTTTGTGTTGCTTGCTCTAACAATTGCCGTCATCTTTAGGCATTT
This sequence comes from Epinephelus moara, assembly GCF_006386435.1. Classification (NCBI taxonomy): domain Eukaryota; kingdom Metazoa; phylum Chordata; class Actinopteri; order Perciformes; family Serranidae; genus Epinephelus; species Epinephelus moara. The sequence continues at coordinate 2,477,867 of NC_065508.1, read as the reverse complement.
CTTTGGGTGCATTTTGTGGACAAACTTCAAAGCAGAGTGTGTTTACAGAATGGAACATAATCTCAGTGCTGTGCTCAGTGTGGTAGCTTGAAAGGAAAACTTTCTTGAGAAAGCATCTATTTGTGTTGCTCTGTGCCTGTTTTCTAGCAGTTAGAGTATTTTGGCCACCCCGTGTTACACAATACCAGTTTGGTGCTCTGCCTGACTATCATTGGTTCTTGCAGTGTAACTGTCATGCTCATTTATGTGACATTAAACATTTTAAACATTGTCACCATGGCAGAGTCTGGTTCATGTTGGTCTTGGAACCCAGCTATCAGTCTGACATTAGTGAGACTCTGGGGACAGCAGCCAATATTTTGAAAGATCTAGTGCCAAGATTTGGTCTTCCATGTAGCCAGTCATTTTGATTAATCTCTATAAACAGATATCTGCATATGGATGCAGATCAATTTAAAAAAGCTAATTTAAAGCTATAAATCATCGGCCAAAGATAGCTGATGGATTCTAAGATGCATTTTGGCCAATTTACCTGCAGCTCAAACATGATTGGTTGGTATGATTCAGACTGCAAACAGACTACAAATGGAAACCAGAACGCTTCCAGTGCCATAATCTTGTCCCGTTGCTCACAGATTCTTCATGCATATGCATATATCTGTTTCTAGAGATTAGGTTTATGTCAACATGTGTCTCCTCAAGAGAACAATCATCATCTCTTCTTTGTCTTTGAAAAGCATGTCACTAAAAACTGTTCTCAGTTGTGAGTTGATGAAAGAGCAAGCTGTCCAGTTGCATACTGGTGCAGAATAAACCGCGGAGGAAACAGATGCTGCAATAACTCAAAGCTTTTTCTTCCCCTTTGTTCACGGCTTACAGGTACTGTGTGAGTGTGTGTGTGTGTGTGTGTGTGTGTGTGTGTGTGTGTGTGTGTCTTTCTCTCCGCAACTTCAAGGTGCTTGCATCACTTTATTAAATGTCAAGAAACATTTCATTAGATTTCAAAAAGTCAAATTATGCAAATGTGTCTTTGTTTATCAAAGTTATTCTTGACTTTTAATATTTACAGCCTTATTTACTTGAACCTGCAATAACTGATTTTTTGGCTGCTTGGGAGCAGTTGAAACAAGCTGTAAACACACACTGACATAATACTTATGAACTTTTACTTTGGAGGTGAAATGGCAACCTTGTTAACAAAGAGTTACCTATCAACACTTTCAGTCGCAACATTCTAGTGGCTTTAGTTGCAGCTGGATCGAGCACGTGACCCGCCCACCCTACCTACACATCAGTCCATGATCAGCCCCCTTCACCCCTTGGTCTGGAAATGGAATCCCAGAGGAAAATGCTAAGTTAGCCTTAAGCTAGCTATGAAGTGTTAGGTTAAAAGAGTGGTGGTTAAGGTTAGGGTTACATGACGTTATTCATATTGAATCACTACAACGTTGCATTGTAGCAGGGTTCAAATAACCTTCACATTGGTGTGTTTGTCTTGTTCTGGAGGTGGGTACCATTTGTAGGCGGCGTATCATGTAGGCCACAAAATGGAATGTGGCTGCAGCCATACATGTTTTGCAATATTAGCATTTATGTGGAGTTGTGGTTCTGTTCACCTGATGAAGTCAAATATTAACTCTCCACAAACCTCTGAGGTAAATATCTGACTCTTCAGCTGCTCAATGCTCTGCTATGTTTGCTAGCTTGTCGCTAACGTTGTCTGTCTGCCATGTGGTGTTAAGCAGGTAGTGTACGGTGGGCCTGTTGAGCTGCCTATTGACCCGTAACGACACTGATGAGAGCTGAGAGAATGAACCTAAAACAGCCAGAAAACCAAAACAATGAGCGTAAAGACGGAAAAATGTTCCATAGAGCTGAGTCAGGTGATAATTCTCAGTGGGTTCATCAGTACCTGTGACTCCCTTCTCATAAAAGTAGTCATGTGAACCCTCACATGACTACTAACACCTGGAGCTCCACAGGGCTGTATTTTGGGCCCCTTGCTGTACTCCCCGTGCACACATGACTGTGTTGCAACTTTCAACTCCAACACCATCATTAAGTATGCTGACGACACAGCTGTGTTGGGCCTGATCCCAGCTGACAATGAAAAGGCCTACCTGAAGGAAGCAGAGGACATGACCCGCTTATGTCAGGACAACAACCTGCCCCTGAATGTTAGCAAAACTAGAAGATGAAAATGGACACGGCAAACATTGCTTGAGGAAATTCTGAGTATCCCCTCTAATACTACTGAGGAATTTTGACATCAGCCTGGTACACCAAACAAGGCCCTACAAAGAGTGGTTTGTTCAGCTGGACACACTTTACATGCTGCTCTACCCTGCTTAAGGATGTTTATACCACAGGCTGGAAAATTAAGGCCAGTAGAACCATTAAAGATCCCCATCACCCAGATAATTCCCCTACTCCATGCTGAGGTCAGAAAGAAGGTGCCAGATACACCAGGCCAGCACTGAAAAGCTTCTACCCTTAGGCCACAAGGATCCTAAATGAGGACACTGCCTTAGACTGCCCAATCACATATTCATTATTATAGGGTTTTTATGCGCACATTGAAGGAACTGATGGGATTACATTTCACTGGACTTGTATTTTATATGATTTCATGTCACAAATAAATTGATTAATTGATTTTTGATATAAAGATACTGATTATAGCTGCTCTAAAGTGGAAATAATTGATGGCCAATGAGGACCAAAGAACTGTCAGACATGAATTTGACTAATGTACTTAGGAAACAATTCCCTATTTGCACATCCAGTGGATACACAGCAGCATAAGCATTCGTTCAGAGTGGTGTTTCTGGACATTTGACAAATGTACTTCCACGCCTAATAACTAAAATTTAGCACCACTACACAGCACTTAAGTGATTCATGTTTTGCCTGACATCAAGGATGTCTTTGTAAAACATTTTACTTGCGCGAGAAATGAAATTGTTTCTCCCTGCTATAAATAGCCTTGTGACAATATGCTCCTGATTTTGAATATGTATTATTGTTCAGGGACAGTGCTGAATAATTGACTCTGTAAAATGCCCTTGATGGTTGCCCTGCCTGCTGGCTGTTGTAAAACGTACCATCTGTTTACAAAGTCAACCAAAACTCTTGCACCAAAAGACTTTGTCATTTGTGCACCGCCTGATAAATCCCACCAGTGTTAATATTCACCAAGAGACCTCGGATGTCCTTTGACATTCAGATTTCACATTTGTGCCTATTGAAGTTAAAGTACACTAAATGTCACATTCAGATAATTCCGTCAGTTCAGGACTTTCAAACTTTGAGCTTTTATTTCCACGTATCTTTAATTGTAAGCACACTGAATAGCTTCACATCGACAAGCTCATACAAATGTTTAAATCCAAAATATCCAGCTTAGTTTAGTGACAGAGAAGGAATGAAAATAAAACTCTCAGGGGAATCGTTTGTAAATCCCCCAAATCCTTTTTCTTAAGCAGCTACTAACATGTCTCAAAATGTCATGCATATCCCAGCTTATGGTGTTCAGTACTATGTGTCAGAAGACTGGGAGGAGAGCTGACACTCAGCTTCTGCCTTTTCATTTCCCCTCTGCCACCAGAGATACACTGTGCTGGATTCTAGTTTTGATATCCTCAAGCTGATATAAAAAATAAAAAATAAAAAACAACCATGTTTCTGCCTGTCTGACCTGATAAAGTGTGGATGATGACAGAGCCGGATCCCGTCTGAGGTCAGCTCAGCAGCTTCTTATCTACGATCACACTCTTCACAATGCACTTAGACAGGACAGTCGCACTAACACTCCTTTTGAATTCCTTAACCTCCCCGAGTGTCAGACATGTGGACACACATCTCCTCGTCCTCTCCAGACTCCTGAGTGGCTGACGTGGTGGCGCCCAGCGAGAGCCACTTGTCTTTAAAGGCCATACCTGATCTGAGTGCTGTCTGCAGAGCACTTCGCTGTGAAGGTCACCAGCAGGGGAATGGAGGGCGGACATGTCAGCTGAGTCGCTGTGCTCTGAATACTTAGAAGCTCTATTTGGGAACATGTCAGCTCACATGTCCATCAGTGGCGGTCACCAGTGAATGGTGGAGCCAGTTGAGAAGAACGGGTTCTTTTTGCTGCGAATGGATCATTCAAAAAGAAATAAAAAATCAGATTAGATCAAGTGATGCACATCAGTCAGAAATACAGGACACCGCTGCCATCTTTTTATTCAGGGTAATTTGCACATGAATGCTAAAGACAAGTGAAAAGGCAACTTGTCAAATTCAACTCAACTCATAAAGCTTACTTCTTGGCAAATGGGCAGCATTTACAGTGGATCTTTCTTTAAAGTAGATTTACACATTGAGGTCTGTTAACAGGTGTTGGGGAGGTCTACTGCATATATGAAAAATCTTAAATCAAGTCTTTTGTGGCTCCAGAGGGAGGGAAATGTAACGAATTGCCTCAAATAAAAATGAAAAAAAAAAAAAAAATCTCAGGGTGTGAATTTAGTGAGAGATGAGTTTGCCAGACCTCTGTAGCCCGCTGCTCATCTCTGCCTGAGGCTAGAAGCTTGAAACTGCATCAGCTACCATTGGCATAACACACCCAAATCTCCAACCTGAACTATTGGTGGTCAAGTTGCATTGTGGGTAATGTAGGTGCCAGGTTTTCATAAGGAAGAAGAATACTTGAAATAAAAAAGCTGATATTTCTGGTTTTGCTGCATTGACTTTTATTATTTTTCCAAACTGTCATTGTGAGACTGACGATACGTGCGTTTACACGGAGCCATGTATTCCTTTTGCATTCGGGTTGGAAGCCCTACCATTCCGTACCACAGCCATTCCGTTCTTTCTGCACATGCTCGTTTCCTTGCCCTTCTGGAGCGATGATGTAGCGCACATAGCAACAGGCTGAGATAGAGTTAGACTTGTTGCACTCACCGGTTTCCATTCGCCACAGCACTGTCTTCTATCTCCCTTCTTCGACCTTCTACCTCCCTTCTCCTCCTCAACAGATGAAGCATTAGCAGAACAAGGTTGTTGTCGTACTGCTGCTTCAAGAACATAAGCAAAACAAGCCCGAAAAAGGCACTAAGAACGGCGTCGTCAAGCATCTTGTTATCTGGAGCGAGGACTACAGTGTTTTCTTCCGGTAAATGTAAACACGTAACATCCACCCCGCCCCCTATCCAATCAGAAACCTTCCCTGCCCCAAACCTTGTACACTTTAAGGATTTAGTTGGTATCTTTTATTAAAAACTAACTTTTAAAAACTATTACTATATTCACACAGCACTAAATGAGACAGATAATCTCTGGGAAAAAAAAGATTCCTCAATTATTTTATTCCTCAAATTATTTATTCCTTAAATTATTTATTCCTTAAATATTCCTCTGACTCCTCGTGTTGCTTCTAATGACTTTTTCAACCGTAAACGAAAACAACCAATCAATCAAGATTCTGTCACTGCATTGCCCATTTCTCACCCCAAATGTTTTCAGAAACATATTTTAGTGTACTGTTTAGCTGTAAAATGAAGAGGCTTGTTTGGAAACAGTTGAGCCAAAAGAAAACACCGCCCACCGACTGGAGCGAACTGTCTTATTTTACAGCTAAACAGTACACTAAAATGTTTTTCTGAAAATAGGGCTCAAAAGGGTGATGTAGCGGAAGTGGAAAAACCGCAATGCATTGTGGGCTTTGCGGGCAATTGGAAAGTTGTTTACGTTTCGCGACGCTACACTTGTGTTCTGTTGTTGTTTTAGCATTTTAAAAGTAACTGTATCGTTTGAAAATGGTGCAGACTTGCTGTGTCATTAACTGCCACAATCGTTCTCACGATCGCCACGGGAAGAAGATCGATTTGATAGTAAAAACTGAAATAGAACTAGGGACAAATCAAACACAGCTGTGCAGTCAGGACTTTTAATCCCGTTTTTAAAAAAAGAAAAAAAGTACACATCTTGATGTTACTAAAAACATTGTTTCTCAGTTGTCTCCACAGGAGTAAACGTGTCCTAAATTGTGATTAAGAAGTGAAAGTTAAAAATAAAGATAAACTCCATGTTGTGCTCGCCCATGCATGACGATGGAGAGTTAGAGATGTATGGTGTGAAAATGCCCTAATTCTGAAATAAATAACCGAGAAGCCCATACATATTTACCACATAAATGCAGAGTGGATTTCAGGCTTCAAAATATTTTTTGTTTGAAATAAATTGGTCCAGCAGACACCAAGATATGTTAGTCAACACCTGAGCAAGCAAACAGGCAGCACCACACAGAGGTGGGACACAGTGAGGCTTGTAAAGTTTACCTACCTCTAAATGACGACGGTCTTCTCTTTAAGGCGTAAAATTCGGAGGTCCTGCACCCACCCAAAGTTTGCTCGCCCATGAGCCCTTAAAGATTCCTAAATTCGTTGCCAGTATAATAACTTATACCACTGACGAGATAGAGGACAAGCTCAGCTTCAGTCAGCGGCGGCAGGGCTTTTAAATCCCGAGTCCAGTCTCCGTGCTCATACGGATCCACTCCACCTATTTTCTGGATTCTGTCAAGGTACCGAGCCTTTGGAACAGGGTCCAGCTTGTCTCGGTACCGTCTGACACACTTTTCCTTTGCCCGGTCCATTTAAATCTCTCGCTTCACGCCTCTCTCCCGGCGCAACGCAATGTAAACAAAACAATTTGCCCATAAAAATGGCGCTGGTTACACACAATGCATTGCGAAGTTTGACAGCTGTGTTAGCGACTCCTCAGCTCTGATTGGTTGTTTTCTGTGGGGCGTGACAGATTCTTGTAAATGCCATTAGAGGCATTAGGAAGAGGAGGAGGGACATGTTTTTCCCTAAGACTGTCTGTTTTATTTTCATAAAAGTTACCAACTGTAGTTTTAATCAAACTAAATATGATTTTAGCTGTGAGGGAAAAAAAGAGTTGTTAATTGTTACAGTGCAGAGAAAACTGGATTGTGAGATTTACTGTCATCAGCTAATTGGAGCTATAGCTATCTCTCTGATCTAAAGGGAAGCCAGTCGAGAGCAACCCAGCATCCTCTGTGTGTAGTTTAACAGGACTTGTCTGCTTCTGGATTTGACCATTTTGTTTTTAAGATGGTGTCTGACTTACAGCTGCTTCTGTTAAGATGCATACTGATGTCAATGAGAGTGCAGTGTCTATAATTTAGTTTCTGCAAGCCTGTAAAAGTTTACAGACACACTTTAAATCCCCTCCAGACATATTTAAGATGTTTAAAAAATACTCTGCTTTGAATAATAATTTGTATCTAATATGGTTTTTCCACAAAAAAAGTTCTATTACACAGACTGCTTTGCCCTCGATCTATAAATATGCAAATATTCATTTCTGAAGTTTAACTGCTGGACACAAGATGTCTCCTACTTTACAGAATAGTTTATTCTCAGTGTGTGTGCACTGACGGGTCCCAGGGTTCAACATCACACTGGTGTAAGTTGCATTCTGGACCATGTTTGGCTGTCAGACTATCTGGGGTGTCTCAGTCGTTCATACACGTTGTAAACTCTGATTTAGGAAACTTTCCACCTTCAGCAGTTGAGTGAAAACAACTTTCTAGTGTCAAACTCTGCACATACATCACTCTGCACAGTGAAGGTCAAACATCCAAGTGAAATAAAAATAAGCAAAACACTTTTTTTTTTTAGTGGAGAGGGGCTTTAAAATTCAGGTGTAATGGAAATAACAATTCAATAATTCAAGAAATGAGGAGCTCTAATATTAAAAGGGCATGTTCAACAGACTAATGGCCTCACTGAGGCTTCATAATACCCATCCCTTTACAAATAATGCATGGATGACTTTGTAACCCGCCCAAACCCTGTCTACAGTATTAATGAGCACTGACTTCTATGCATAAGCTATTAAAACATACACACAGGAGGTGATATAACAGCTCCAGCAGCCATGATAGTTAAGAGCAGTCTGGTGTGTGCTGCAGGGAGGTAGTGCATCACTGACATCATGACTGTGATACAGAGTGAGAACCAGTTTCCATTTAGCCCATGTGATGCCAGCTTCCAGTAGAGAGGCTCTGTGGCTGACTTGTATTTACATAAACACATTTTATACCAGCTTATTCAGCACCCGTAATAATACCCATTATTTTATGGAATCAGCAGTTTTATCTCTGCTCTGAGAGAAAAGGGTAACGCAGCATATGATGCTGCTTTGCTCTGCTCATTTGGTCCAGTCAGCTGCAGTATGTTGGCTATGGTAAATCATTTGCTTTCTGTCTGTTAGTTATGACCCAATACGGCACATAATGAGCTGCTGCTATCGTGCATTGTCACCACCACTCAGCACGTTCTGCACATGGTTTTTCACATAATGGAAATATGCAAATTTCCTCTGTACGTTGTCATTATCTGTCTCGGGAGCTGTTATTTATTCAGCTGTTTTTGTGTTGTTAATATTTTTTTCTGCTTGATAAGGTGTTACCTTTGCGAGGGTCATTGGTCTTCCGACATGATACCTTTTTATTGGCTGCAATTCATCCCTGTTTGTACTTTCTGCCTCAGAGCCTCTCATCAGACACTGGATTTGTATTGAGTTGCATTCATTTTAAGTGAAGTCACTGAGATTCCAGAGGGGTTTAAAACTGGCATTAGATATCAGCTTTTAAACTTACGAAGCTCATTAATCAACAATGAAGCAGGATTTCAAGATGTTGCAAAAATAGAAATTCCTACTGTGCAAGATAGTGTGGCCAATTCAAACATGTCTTTGAACAGTCAAATATAGACACACATTTCACTTAAGTCAAATATCAGCCGACCTAAACTTAAAAAACCTAAGCCAGTTTGATGCCTGCTGTTTCAGCACAGAGAGATTGATCACTTCTAAAAGCCACACGGCCTCATGCCTGTGGCACTAACCTATTTTCTGCCAATCAGCCAAACAATGTGTTTACAATGATCTTGTACCGATTACTCACAAGACTAAACATAATGTAAATACATGTACATAACCAATAAATGTACCTAATTTATTCATATGGTACGAAACAGTTTAAAATGAACTGTTGTGATGTAATATTGCCTGCTGCACTGTGTTACAGTTATTTTGACACACTTATGGTTTGTCCCATAACATTGGCAGGAGCGTCATTATCATACACTCAGAAACATATCTTACTATATAATGACAAAAACTCTGTCTGTGTGTGTTCCACGTTTTTCTCCTCACTGACTTGGTCAATCCATGTGAAATTTGGCACAGTGGTAGAGGGTCATGGGAGGATGCCAATGAAGCAATATTACATCAATTGGCCAAAGGGGGGCGCTATAGCAACCGATTGAAATGTCAAACTTTGAATGGGCATATCTCATGCCCCGTATGTGGTAGAGACATGAAACTTTGCACAGAGATGCCTC